>NC_083547.1:6332708-6633908 GCF_018135715.1 Danaus plexippus
ACAGTTATTTCTGTATTTAGTGAATTAATAAGAGAATAGGATTAACTTCCGATCACGCTCCCCTGCCGCTATATTAACCACGTTCGATTACGTCCTTTTGGATGATTTGCCCCCTAATAATATTAATTTAGATTTACCTAAGTCTTCCTTCTCGGCGTCATTATCCTTTAATGTGTTACGTGACGATGGGAGACGTTGTACTGTTGCGTTACCTTTAAGTAAAAAACCTGCACAATTAGTACCTCTAACACTAACGTCGTTTTGTTGTGCTTTAGAGAAAACTCCTAAAAACTCCCAAGTCGCTGAAAAATTATAACGCTCTGATCAAAAAGTACATTGGTAATGGTTACTAAAAGCAAGGATACGGCAGAAGGATACGGCAGCCAAGGCGTACCGTACCACCAAAGCTTACATGACATCAATTGAGAAGAAAGGAGGCGGCGCTATAAACAGTCGCTGGGATTCTCAAAACCAGACACATGGTAAAATTTACGAGAATCCAAATTCTCCTGACATTGAACGACTTTATGACTGTCCCAGACCTGCCAACGATGGGTGAAGAGTGTACATAAGTTAATTGAATCAATCGTTGAATCTAGAACAAAAACCTAAACCTAGATATACGTAAAGCGTAAATATCGTTCTCAGGCTTTACTTGACATGACATGATCATGGCGGTATATATTTCGGAGTTACAAGTGTTACAATTTTACAGAAATTATACATCCATACCCAGCTATAACAGTTTCTATGAACGCGACTATACGAGTAGTGTAATTATCCTTGACGCGGAAAGAGAAACTCTTGCATGAGAATGGAGAAACATTAAAAGATATCGCCAGAGGTGGGATCAAGCAATATTCCTCAGTCATAGGAACAGTCATAGGAACAGCCATAGGATAAGCAACTTTGTATAAAAGTTTTCGCGAGTGACCAAGCCGAGAATATCAAATAAAAGTGCGACTATCCAAATTATAGTCCTTTTAGTACATCTAGGCTATTTGAGCGAAAATAAAGAATTGTCCTACGAAGATTCCCATGATAGACGCATCATCTCCTGGGTAAAAATTAAGGGATTGACAGTGAGACTCAGGAAGACTGGTTAGAAGAGCGGAGGTATTGCTACACCATTTAAATATACCTATATACATAAATATATTATGGGTAGCTCCTTGGCAGTATTTTCAATATACAATGTAAACCAGAACTCATCCATAAAGAGATTTGAAACTTAGCAGCTTCAGAATACTGTTGACTATAAGAGGTGAGCTTTGCGCAAAGCTACTTATGGACTCGACTTAAGCCCAAATGGTAAGCAATTAAAGGCGAAAATAAAGACTGGTTCGTTTTCACTAAAGCGAAATAGAATGCATAAGTCTTAACGTGTACTCCAATGCCTAAGTACATTTGTTTAATATCTGCTTTCGTAGCTATAATATCTTTAAAATATATTTGTAGAATAAATAAATCTGTTTATAGATTTGGAAAAATGTTAAGAGCATTATTTAAAGATAAATCTGTACGAGTTGAAGAAGTGTCGGGTTTTACGACAGTGTGATTAGGGTACTACGAGCCACACATGTAAATATCAGATTCATTGACTTGATTTTAGTAATCGTTACCAATGTGCTCTTTGATCAGAGCGTTATAATTTTCCCGCGACTTGGGTGTATTTCGGAGTTTTCTCTAAAGCACAACAAAACGACAATAGTGTTAGACGTACTAATTGTGCAGGTTTTTTACTTAAAGGTAACCCAACAGTACAACGTTTTTTTTTTTTTTTGATGACGCAGGGAAACTCTTTTTACGAGCCGTCTCACCGGCCTTGGTGGGGCCGGAGAGGATGTGTGAGACTCGACCTGGGCAGGTCCCTACTCACTAAAACCACTGCGAAAGCCATCGGCCGCTATGTTGGTGCACCCCGGATCTGTCAGCGACAGGGCACACCAGCGACTGGCCGGTCCTGGCAAAGACCGGACTTACTCCCTCGGAGAAAGGAGGCGATCCCGGCAATTAGGATTGCCCCGACGACGCCGGGCTTTCACAGGAGCCGGGTTACCAGCCCGACCCCAGCCCGGAGTGCAGGGGCGCTATTAGAGGCGTTGCAAATATCGCCTCCGGCGCACCCCCGTCCGTCGCCTGCGGAGGGAGGGTGCATCAGCCGCAACCTCCCGTTCCCGCTCAGATGCCTCCTTCGTGGACATGACCGTCTCACAGAAGGAGGACACCGCCATCCAGGATCTGTCACTCTCAAGCATCTTCTCCGCGACACTCGAAAGCGACAAGCCCACTCCACCGAGCGCCGCCACAAGCTCTTGGTGCTGCGCAGCCCATCTCGGGCACACCTCGAGGGTGTGCTGGGCCGAGAACAGTACAACGTCCCCCATCGTCATTTAACACATTAGAGGAAAATGACGCCGAGAAAGAAGACTTAGGTAAATCTAAATTAATATTATTAGGGGACCAATCACCCAAAAGGACGTAATCGAACGTGGTTAATATAGCGGCAGGGGAGCGTGAACGGAAGTCAATCCTATTCTCTTAATAATTCACTAAATACAGAATTAGTTGAGCACTCAAGAACTGTTCGATAAACCCTGGAATATTCCAGTTTAAATCAGCAAGCAATGAGTTAAAATCCTCCGAATCCTGATTATCACATTTGACAAAGTGTGAAGGCAGCTAAGCCGTAATTCATTCAACTACTATAGTATGAGTCATATACTTTTGATCTGGGCAAACACGAGGCTCGATATTTAAATGCACGTAAGCTATGATAATAGTTTGAGCTCGATAATAACGAGTTTGTTCCGTTGTTTTTGGAAAATGAGTTACTCTAAGGAATTATTCGTAATCAAAATTTTCTAAAACAGGCTGTAATATATTAAGTTATTCTGCGAATTAATATCAATTAAGCATCGCAATATTGTTTTCGACCTCGTACTATCTGTTTTCGCTCGGTATAAAGTCAAGCCGTGGATAACAACACAACAAATTGTTTCGTATGTATGCGACTGCGTGTTTAAAAATAAATAAATTTGAGAGTGTTAATATTTTTACCTGATCTTAAGCGAAATCAATCAATAATTCATTATTAGTTGGAATTTTAACATGTTTAACGGAAAGTTCAAATGATTGAGTAGTTGCGAATCTAATATTCACATGGCTCAATAAAATCCGTAGGAAAATAAAATCCGTAAGGTCTTCAATCTCACGCTGATTCAAGACAGAAAGATGAGTTAAATATTTCTATAAAGGAATCGAGACGATTCGCGTTTACAAAGAATCTTTCAAATCTAAAATATTATTTAAATAATATGCAGCTTATCCGGTATCCCACATAGAACTGATACGTGTCATGCGTTGGCAATATACCAGTGGTAGCCCTCAATGCGTTCTATGTAAGCCTACCTACTAAGTACTGCACACAATGCGAGGAGGGCAGCTGACGATTATCATGAATATTTGACGTGAACGATTCTTGCCAAACAGACCAACTCTCAAATTTGCTTTCGAAAGATGTTAGTGCTAAAGGTACGTTTATTTTAAGTGGTTCGACGAGTTTTTCTTTGGGATAGATTGAGTATGACTATTGTTTGTGTTATTCCTGATATGTTTTGCCCGAATATAAAATTTTTAAACGATTCCTAACAACGAGAGTCGGGACTAATACCCGGTTTTAATCTAACATTTATTCGATTAATTTGATCCCTAAGAGATTCGAATCTATCACGAATGGTATCAATGATCTCGGATTCAGTCATGAAACACTCGTTTCTCTTAGACTCGAATGACGAAATATTTTTTGGCAAACCATATAATCGATTAATGTTTTTAAATAACAATGTTTTCTTTTTATGAAGAATAGTCAGTAATTTTTGTGGCTTTGTTTTATTGACAGCCATATTGTTGCCTAATAAAAACAGACAATACCTATCAGCGTTATAGTACAGGGACATGAGGCGGTTTGCGAAAAAACTATCAGCGGGGACTCCCGCAAAATCCACCTGATAATAAATAATGAATGTCTTACGAACTAGGTAATTAAATATCTGTAAAAATATATAAAGATGTTATCGATTAATCACGTAACAGTTTCGGATTTTAGTACAACAATATTCGAACAGATCAATATAAATTGATATTTTACGTAATCTATTGTCAATCATACTAATGCGTTAAAATGAATTCATTTAATGAAAATTTACATAAATAAATGAAAAGAAATAAATAAAACTTATGATTCTTATTGATTTAGTATTTATGTAGACGTGTATATAGCATCCTTTATGAGATTTTTTATATTTATGTTACATAATTACATTGAAAGAAAATATACTTTAATGAAACACAAGGGCGAATCATTAGAAGGTCTGTATTTAATTGAAGAGTCCTCGTGTATTGATAGTCGTTATTGTAATTAAACAGCAATTTAACGGACGTACTTAGATCTAACGAATGTTGCGAGCACGTGTCAGGCTCGAGGAACGAGCGGCGAATCGAATCTTTTTTGTGTAAGTCATTAATTTTATAATTGTATTCACTGTTTTGTTTTACTGTTTAGTTCTTAGACTGTATCTAAATGTATGTATTTTTAACAATTTATTCCCTGACGCTATATAAGCTGTTTCATTTTAATTTTTTATTATTAACGCTTAATAATTAATTAAAAACTTAAATTAATAACTCTTGCTAAATGTGTCTTCATTAAAATTTTGGAATGGTATTCGTAAATTTAAAAAGACTCTATAGTTGCATTTAACTGGACACTTAGAATTGCATTATCTCACTGAAAATTACTTAAGTCATAAGCCATCGTTTTGTTTTTTGTAGACCATTGTAATATTTAATTTCGTTACTAGTTAATGTATTGCTTAGGGACTTTTATCTCAAACTTGAAATGTTTATACAATCGTATGTTTAATTAATTATATGCTGAAAGAGAACGAGTTTATTATTACCGCAACATACTTTAGGCGCTAAAACACAATGTTCTATTTTATCTCACGTCACAAACTTTTAGACGGGGGTTAAAGTTTTTTGCGCCTGTAACCCGAATATTCTGATATCAGGAGCGTATTAGGGTCAGAGATTTTCACACATTGTTATTAAGCCGGATCATAAATTGAAAGTTAAATGAAACTAAGTATTATAAGTAATTATTTCATTTAATATCTGTCATTTTTTTGTAATTCGATCCCAATAATGTTTAACAAATTATAGACATTATTTTGAATGAATTGGTTTCCCTATCAATTACCAATAACATCCCCAACTTTAATTTATAAATGGCACGAATATTCTTTGCAGAATAGTAATTAAATTTTATAGTGTAATATAAAAGACAATATCACAGATTGGTGGTTTGAAGAAGCCCTGCAGAGAGAATTTTGTTTCTTGAACATAGGGCATTAAGTAACATTCAGGTCATATCCGGCGTGTCCATGGTTTAAAAAATAAACTTTTAGTTTAGGAGAATTAAAAATCCAAGCGTTACTAACGCTTACAACACGACATTAATGTTTGTACACAAGTAGAGTAGTAGCGTGCTAGGATAACATTTTTGAAACATTTTAACACAATATATAAATCAAAATTCAATAATAAATTAACAATCGGAGAAGATATTTAAGCAAACTTTATGTAAGTTTGTACTTTATGATGGTGAAACGACATTAGATGAGCTTCAATATTTAAATCATATCATATCAAATAAGGAAATAAGACTGTCATAATTCCTGCATACGTGAATTTCACAATAAAATCCAACGATATATTCTTAATATTGTATTTTCCATTTTATATCGCTTAATTAGAAAGATATCTTTTTACATACGTCTGGGTATTTCTCCAGTGAGATAGAAAATATAACACAATTTGTTAAAGAAATATAATGTCATTAATTGCCAGTTTTTCAAAATATTAAACATATAATCATTAAATTTTTTACCCATCCGCATGTTAAAATTCGTCCTTAGTATCCTTCTATCCTTAGTATCTTTCTTTTAATTTAATAATCGTGTACAATCGTAACAAAAAGTATCTTTACTCTTGTATTTCGCTATATAGAGCTAAACTTGAAGATTTAAATAAATCTTTTGAAGAACAAACAAAAATAAATATTAAATTGTTAAAATCGAACTTGTAAAATAATTCCAAATCAATTAAATACTTGGAAGAGTCCTAACTACCTTTCCTTTTTCTCGTCGAATAAATAGCCTGCTTATTTCATTTACGTTTAAGTTTATTTTTATCAGTTTCTATTTTCCTTTATAAACGCGGATTACCGGTTAACCTAACAAGTTTTAGGTATGAACAAACTTCATTAATGTCGATGTGATAATTTAATTTTACGTACATATATAGAACCAGCAAATCAGAAATAAGTAAATATTATAGAATTCAAATTCAATGATTTAAATCAGTACGACCGTAAAATTTAAATAATTATACATAAAATTTTTAAAATGCAGATATCTTAATAAAAAAAAAAAATGTGAGCGTCTCTAACGTTTTTAATATTATTCTACGTCACGACATATTTTTTTTTAAGTAACAATTAAGATGCTTTTAATTTCAATCTCATTTTAGACTACTCAATAAGAGATAATACGTCATTGATAAGTGATTTCTTTTGTTTGCAATATCACCTGTATCATTAAATTTGACTTTTTTGGATAAATTTTCTAAAATATATATGTTATATATATGTATATATAATTATATTATGGCTTAACTCAAATTTCTTTATAAGCTATTAAAACTAGAGTTTTAAAGCACTTGGACGTTTTATTTAAATATATTATAAAAATAATATTGTTAAATGATTTATGCAAAATTAATAGAAATTAGACGTTAGCCGTTATTCGTGCTTTATCTGTTATAAATTAAAATTACTTTAAAAGCTTTTCGTTTCAATAATAAAGTTGTGAAAGTTGTAAGTATCCATGTACAAAGCTTCTGAATCTCCTTGCTATTGAATTTAAATTGAATTTACAAACAATTCTGATTGCGATACCGTTAAATCAACCAACAGGATGTATTCATTAGTCATGTTGATTTTCCTAGTCCTAAATCAGTAGAACTCTGACTTAGAATTGACGTATATTTTGTAAAAGTATTGCAATTGGTTTATTATGAAATGTCCAAATATAATGTCCTTAGTTCCTAATCCATCTATGTAATACTTGTTTGTACTATGAACTAAACTAAATTTGGTCAGAACAGTTCATAAAACTTAAACCCGAATGTGCCCTTAAATGTTAAATATTTATTAGGCAGGAAAAGATTTCAGAATCGGAGATAATAATAGTGGTGTGACGTCAGAAAAGAGCGAACCATTATTTAATAGTTATTTTATGTTTTTGTAGACGTTTCGTGTTATAATAATAGAAAATTTAATTTATATGTTCAAAAGTTTATTTATATTGTAGGATTTAAAAATGATGTAAAAAAAGTCCTATGAAGTAAATGACTGATGGACATAAATTGGAAAATAATGTTTATAAAGATTACTTAGAAAAATGGAAAATATTTGTTATTGTATATGAAAAAATCTCACGAAAAGCAAACTTGAGACTTGACTTGGTGTTCCTAGTCAGTACTTCCGAAAGTTCAAATGTTGTTAATTTATTAAGACATGGCCCTTTTTTATAGAAAAATCACCTCTTTAAGGGCTTGTCATTAAAAGATGTGATATTTTCAATTGTCAAATTGATGTTTTTCTCCTTTCCCCGCTGCTCTTGGCGCTGTATCCGTTTTTATAGTACCGTAAATGTTTTAATATTCGTACTTATGAGAGCGAGGGTAACCTCGTTGAACCGAGGTTAAAACCCTAGTTCCTTAAAAGGCTTTAAAGTCTGGGCGTTCAGTGCCGATGGTGATGGCCGGGTTTCCATTTTGTAGCAAAAGATAGTCTTTACTCAATATTATACAAGCAATGGCTAACAAATTCTTACAATGAAAGTCAAGAATTCTATAGCAGAGATTCTATCACTGTGGCTCCTTAGAGCGACCAATGTAGAATAAATTCAGTACGATTATGCTGGGATTTTTATATGGCAAATTCTATCTAGCAATTGTGGGTACCTAAACAAAACTAATCACCTAATGTGTTACTTAAATTATTAACATCGGTGAAGTGAGTAATTTGAAAACGATTATGATGAATGAATACACGAAAAAGGATATTTTTGTACGACTAGACTCTCGGCGCGACTTTATTATTTCTAATAAATGACGTACCTATCAAGTAAGCAAGTTTTTATCGTTTTCATTACCTGGTTTTGTCGGTAAAAAACCTATGTAAAGCTCGTTTTCTGATTAAAAACGAGTTTATGCTTTCATTGCTTCCTAATTTCAGTTTAAATGCTAAGTGAATACCTTGAACATTAAAAACTTGCTGTTAAAATTAGTTTGCAGACCAAGTTTTAATGCTAAGTAAATACCTTGAACATTAAAAACTTGCTCTTAAAGAAGAGTTGAGTCCAATAAAGCATTTATATTACATTTTTATCTCAAGGTCACTAACAAATTCTTAGATTTAAGTAAGGTTTACCGAAGAATCGTAATTGCATGGTTTAAGTCGTTATTTTCCACCATGAGATATGTACTTTAACATTTGCATAATGCTTCTCTACGTTAATTAAATAGTTGACCATTACCTCGTTTGTCCGTAACGAGTTTCAGTGAAAAGCAATCGAAATTTCGGGTAAATTGGAAAATCAAAGCAAATTTTATCGTGTACCTAGTCATTTGTTAATAGTTTATGTTGAATGCAAGAAAATAGGAGGCCAAAAGTAGTGCGCCAGTCGAGAACAACCAATGTATATTGTAGAAATTGTGATAAATTCTTACAACGTGAATATTTGTGTATAGTTTCATAACTGGGGGTAAAAGAGTGAGTTGGTTACCGTTTACTTACGGCCCTTCTTAAAGAATGCAGACTATCGCTGGAGCCAGTCACTGGCTAAGAATATATGAACCTGTTTTATTCGAATTTCCTCATAATGGATTTGTGTGAAATAATAACGTTATTCGTAGTGTACTTACCAGTAAAAGGGATAAAATGTGAAAGATTTTTTGTGTTTAAAAACATCTTATTATGTACAAAATATTGTTTTGGTATCTTATTATATATCTTTATATGTGTTTTGTTATCATTTTTAAACTACCTAAAAAAAGGATATAGTCACATATGTGTAGTTATTTTGCCATCGCCTCCTTCTTTTTGTCCTTGCCACTTATCTAATTGTACGATGTAAAAAAAGTACTTTACCATTTTAAGTTATTATTATATTTTTTATGAGAAATAAATCTGTAACCACAAATGCAACAAACATTGCAACTGGTTGGAACCGTATTTATTAAAAAAACTCAAAGTATTTCCAAGTATCTTTTAAGGGTTAGTGTTTCATTTAAACCAATTGTTCTCATTTATAAAGACATTTACTATAGGTGTATATTACTTACAATTATAAGTACTTTGCATTCTATTTAACGAGACGAATTAGCAATAGAGGAGATGCTGTAAAAAATACTCAAGGTCCAGAGACGCTATGAAAATATTTCTTCGTACCATCCCGGTTTTAAAATGTGTCATTTTTCTTTAGAGAAAAGGGAAAAGCCTAACAACAATGAACAAATTGTTCTGAGATCTCTAAGTATATTGCTTTTTAAGAAAATGCAGCGAAGTGGAACCCTGAAAACATGAATTAACATGAGATGGATATTGTGAGACAGATCTTACAATATCAGTTTATTGGGTGAAGCGAGCGCAACGCTATACTGACGGGTCAGGTCAGTTTATTCACAGAGATGATCTCTATAGATGTTTTTACCAAACAAATTTATCAGACAGCTATTTTAATTTTTAGGGTCAGAAAACGGAACCCAAAAACGGTTCAGTGCGTAGTCGCTTCACTCAGCCTGTACCTGCTTGCTTTAAAAATGCGAAAGTTCGTCACCTTGTCTCATTACTGACCTTAACCTTACTTTTATAAGATAAGACAAAACATGTCAAGTATTGTTACTTGAATATTGAAGTAATTTGTTATTATTGTAGAATAGAGTCAACACTATCTTAGATACTTACATTTATTTATCTTCGATATAAAGTGTAACGATTACGATTTTAAATTATACTGAACTAAAATTCCCCACAGTTGTATCACAATGACCGCGAATTGTATAATTTGTTGGAAACTATGAAGTATAAGATAAAATTTTACTTATTTCTTAAAATTAAATTTGTCATACAAATTTATTTTTGATTTTATCGTTTTATAATTATCTTTATTGTTACATCTCATAATCAACCTTGTTTTAAGAGAATATTGAAATGTCTCTGGTAACTGGTTTGATAATTATTATACGAAATAACAGTTTTATGGACAGTTAACTGTTAACTATTATAAAAAAAAATAAAAAACTACTGAGAAAATAAACAATCGTCTATGGAAATTTTGCAGTTGTTAATTAAAATATTATATTCTACGTCCTCAGGCAAGGTGGAGTGACGATTTGCGCAAGATGGCTGGCAGGAGCTGGATGCGAGTAGCCGAAAATAGATCTCAGTGGTGTGCAATTGGAGAGGCCTATGTCCAGCAGTGGACCAGTATGGGCTGATGATGATGATGATGATGATGATACTACGAGTTAACACTACATTAAAAGCTTTTAGTTTCAATATTAAAGTTGTGAAACTTAGAAGTATCTATGTACAAAGCTTCTGAATCTCCTAGCTGTTGAATTTACGAACATTTCTAATTGCGATACCATTACATAAACCAACAGAAAGTATTCAAATTTAAAATTGTACATTAGTACATTTTGAGATCTAAGATTTTCGCGAGTTTTATTCATTTAAATGAAACTAGTATAATTCGGATATACTACGCGGGTTTTATTATTTAAAAATTACATAATCCCGACGTTTCGGTTACTTCAGTTACTTTCGGTTACCCGGTTTTGTCGGGGTTATGTAGTTTTTAAATAATAAAATCCGCGTAGTATATCCGAATAATACTAGTTTCATTTAAATTAGTACATTTGTAGGAAGAAAATAATTTCAAAACTTTATTTTCAATAAAACTCGAGATCCATTCATGGAATAAATCATTTGAAAGCAAAACGCGGTCATGTTCATGAAATGTGCGGCGGCGTTATAAGTACCACATCATCAACATGAACATAACAGGTACTCATCACAATCATTCAACATTTCATCGTAAAGTATACTTATATATTTATATTAAAGAAAGGCAAATAATCGTTTGATCCTTACATCGGTGATTAGGCTCAAGCTATAAGTACTATTGTTTCATGTATCTCCACTTAACAAGTGTCAGTAGGTTATACAAACTTAAATTTTTTAATATCAGTCCTTATTGTGCTTACAAGTCGCAACAAATATTGCTGTGCAAAATAATCTTTCAAAGGTAAGGTTTTTGGAAGTTAGAAGACTCTTTTTCTGGGTGAAATATTACAATAAAATGTATTACATTATTTAATATTCATAGTAAAACAGGACCGGGAGTAGTTTTAACCGCTTGGAAGAGTCTAAAGAATTAAACAATAGTAAAATAAGTGCTCATTCTGTCTTTTTTTTCGTCAATTAAATAAATTAAATAAGAAAGCAATTCAATTCAATTTGTTTTTTTGCCACTCTAAAAATAGAATTAATGTTTCATGACTTTTTAAGCACTTTTTCTATAGCTCTAATCTTAATACTCATGGTTTACTAGTAATCGTAAATAGCATATGGCCATTATTAGTAAAGAGGATAAAATGTATATGCACTGAGAGATTGTTTTTTAAGGTATATAATAAATAAATTTTTGAGTGCTATATCTTATAAAATCTTTCTTGAACCTTTGGCCATTCTTTTGTAATTGGTGTGGATTATAAATAATTACATAAAATGTTTTTTTTTGTCATTCAGTTATAAAATCATTCATTTAAATAATTTTATATATTAATATCATATTTTCTCTTTCGCATTGCTTAAGAAAGAAGACCATTAGAAACATCGAAGTTCGGTATGTGACCGATAACTCTTCTGAAGTCGGAGATCGTGCAGCAGAAGCTATATCCCAGGTCCAGGCGATCAGGCCTCCAGTTGATCCAGCTGAACGCATTGTTATTGCGACAACGATCAGTGCAAAACTGTAATTTGCGAGCTTCCGCCAGAGTGTAATGAGGATTATTTATACTGACGAATGCTGTACCACGACGTCTGGATTGATCGTATACCACCTAATAAATATCCATCATAAGTATCATATAATAATCGTAATATAAGGTCTTGATTTCATTGTCTGAATTATTTTACCTTATAGAAGTATTGAGGTACGGGAACTCTGTTATTGTCCAAAAATATGTTTACCATTTTTCCGTTAGAATTGCGTAATTGGGTAACACCAAATGTTCCAGTGTAAATTACTGTGTTATATCTAGCTCTACCAATACGTGCACGCAGGTTCTGTTGGAATTAGTAAGGAAATATCTTTAAAATTAGTAATAAATAGATAGTCTTTGTTAAATAAACGATGCAATTATAGTATTTTATATGATGTTATCAACATCAATACCATTTCCAGATTGTTCCAATTGCCGGCATTGAAGGGTTGCCATTGGGGAGCAGCGTTGATGAAGAAGAAGGTGGCACGTTGTCCAGTAGCGAAAACGTAGTCACTTTTAGCAGCAAGATGACCACGAGCAAGGAATTGATTGTTCGTTACATATTTATCAGCTAAGGCATTTCCTACTAGTCTTGCAATAGCTGTCTTTTGGCTAGCTTGTGTGTAAACGTTGTTTATGTTGACACCAGGGAAGAAGCCTCCAGCTAGAAAAATATTCTCTCATATTTAACATAGCCCTAATACAAAGCAATTTTTTTGCATCTTTTGTTAGGGATTTGCAATAAATGTTTTTAATAAAAGGTTGTTTACCTGACCAACTTGGCCTACTAACTCCGGTTTGATGCACAGCATTGTTAGCGTTTTGGTTGTACCATACGTACAAAACTTCCATACGGTTTTGATTGTAGCAGGATTGGTAGAGAGGATAAAATCGATTGTTCACAGAAAAGCCCACGCTGCAATTTTAGAAAAATATGTACTTAAATACTGTAAATGGTCATTACCAGTCGAAGTGATGAATGCATACCGAATTACAACGCCGTTGTTGAAGCATCTTGTACTTGTCTGCTGAGCTTGGTAGAAAGCGTGACGGGCACAAGTTAGTTGTCCAAAAGCTCTGTTACCATTTAACCATCCAGCTCCAGAAAATAAATTATTGCTAACACACCTGGCGGTCTAGAAAATACATTGAATTCATAATAGAATCCTTTTGATATCTTGCTTGTTTTATAATTGTATAATTGTTTAGTATAATTAAATTTCAAATTGTACTACTTTTTTTTTATTACATAAGAAACGACATGATTTCTTTTCGATATAGTTTATGGAATTGATATTATAAATTAGTCAATTGTCACATGGTCTGAAAAAAAATCGATTTCTGTAATTATTTTATAAAACTGTTATTATTTGAAAAAACAATAATTACAGCAGTATGAACTGTCGATACAATGTTCGGGTGGAGAATAGCATGGTTTTTTGGACAGGACACAATTACTTCTTCTCCGGCACTGAGACGTATCTGACCTGAATTGTCACTGGCTGCCAAATAATTATTAGTCCTCTTACTGATATATACAGGCTGGGGTTGACCAAAGTCTCCGTTAACTCTTAAAGTACATCCTGAAGTAACAAAATGTTATAAATTTATTGCAGAATTGCTTACTAGATGACTTAAATTATTACGTATTTAATCTTAGAAATGCTTACCACTGCGTGGAGAGGAAGTAGCATTAATCCAATTCTTTTGTTCTATAGCTAGATATGTATCTAGGTAGTCCTCAAATTCTTCTTCACCAAGAATAAGAGCCATCTCTGAAGGTGGAACCATCCTGGTGGGATGAGCCATGGCGGCTAGCGTCATCGCAGATAGTATTAGCGCTAAATGAAACATAGTAAGTATGTTTTTTGTTGTTACTGATAAATATATGTTCAGCCGTGTTACGGTCAAATGCCGCCTCGAAACTCGGCAAATGGAACTAAGTTGGTGTGTGTATTATTTTATATCATATTTATATAAAAATCTTATCTTTTTGTATGTTATATATTTTTCTACGATTGAGTGATAAATGGATTATAGCTAGCAGAATGAGCGAATTTTTTAAATTGATATTATAATTAGTCATGAAAATTGCAATAAGTATAAGATATTTATATCGTTATTGGTAAGATTTATAGCAATGAAATAATTCTTGGCCTCATTGCTTTGATTTCTGACTTTTTGAGGTCCCGTCAACTAAGAGTAATTAGTAGCGTCTCCTCTGAGTTAACGGAGGTCAAAACTTTGCTTCCTCAGGGATCGCATCTTCCCGAAACTCTATTGTTGTTGCACATTAGGGACCTGCTTTTATCGGGTGTTTTTAGTTACGAAGATGACTGCACAGTTGTGAACTGGTATGGTATGATTAATAAGGGTTAGAAAGAGAGTCATGGTAGAGCTTGTTAGTTTTACACTTCAGACACTCTTTGAATGGGCGATGATATTTTTGTGAAATTTAACGCCACTTAAATTCAAGCGTATCTTTTCACCGCCAAAAGAAGTCTGTTCACCTTGACTCCAACTTTTAATCATGTATTCTTGTATTGCTCGGACCGTTTTCATTTGTTACGTGTTGAGGTATTCTCGAACTTTTGGGCGATTTAATGTGTCCAAAGCGTACACAGCTACAAACAAACTCAGGGTCTCTGCAAAAGTGTGTCAGTGTGTTAAGCCAATCATCCTAGAGCTCAGGCGAAAAGTAACCAGCCTCTCGGTATTCTACAGGATCACTCTGGAGGGTATGAGCAGGAATTGCACGACCAACCACACATCCAGACACACCGTGGGTCTCCATCCTTTCGTTACAGACCTTCATCTCATCCGGGCGAAACGATACGCTTTCTCCTTCCTCATGAGCACAGAAGATTCGAATTCTAATTTAGGCACCTTCAAGAAAAGGGTGGAAAAGTTGTTTTTGAGATAGTGCGTTCAGCACTTACAACTTTATTTCCAACTTCCTATGGGTAGAATGACAGTCAAGCACTATCGAGTCGACATTTTTTAAAAGTTGCATACGTATCTAGAAAAAAAAATATTTAATGTAACCTATGTAATACATTTTTAAATTTATTCAAAGCATATGTGATTCATTTGTTTCATGTAGGAAAAGTACTGCCAAGTAAATTTTAAATGTTAGTTTTTTCGATTGTCTCAATTATTTAAGTACCTAAAAGAGTCAAGAGTCCGTCTCTCTTTAAAGTTAAAATATTTTTTATTATATTGAAAGATACTAATGATTAACAAAACTAAAACATATTCAGTAATTTAAGTAGTTTAATTGTATGTACATTAGTTAGAGATGAATTCGCTGAAAGAAAAATATCTATTGAAATTCACACACACAGAGATGTAAAGAAAATTTATCGTCTGTATTTTCCGATTTAAGGATATCAGTTTTTGTAAAGTTCTTATTTTTAGTAGGATATTATGTGATCAACAACATTAAGGGTTAGAATTCTAACATGCCTTTATGACGAATTAGAACGTAAGTTGTGAATAAAAGTTCGAACTGTGATTATTTCATTTAATCGTTTTTTATAATTATCAATAACGATCACTATGATACATGTTACTTATAAGTTTTTGTGAACTTTTATTCGCCATCGCTGTAATAATAATGTAACTATCACGTTTAACCAGCGGTAAACAAAGTTCTTGGGTTCTTAATTGTGTTGTAGCAAGAGTATATCATTAATCTTCTCTAATTGAATTAAGATAAGATTTCTGAGATTTAACACAAACATGTGTAGAATTTCCTTTAAATTTCAAATTATAATTAATGATGCTACATTGAAAAATGGTATCAATAAACTTACTTTCAGTGTACCGTCACTATATACTATTTTTCAAATTACCATTGCTATATACCATTTGCCAAACTACCATAATCCCGATGGGTTACTGAACAGTTTTGTTTAGGAATTTGATTTAATTCAAATTTGTTTATTTTTGTACAATTTCGGAAAGGGAAATCTAATGCACTAAAATAAAAATATTGTTAGATGCCTAATAAGTTAATAGATATAAAAAATGGCGCTCGCCTACCCTCCAGTCACTAATCCTTCGGGGCTTAGTGTAGTAACAGCTCATTAGGGACGTATTGTGATCCTTGTTTATAATTATTTGTGACTTGTTTGATTATTATTAAGTTATGTGTTAATGCTGTGAGACGCGTATATATAAATTTAAATATTAATATCTTATATTAGATGTACATTAAATTGTGATTATTTTATTTATATTTTTTTTCTCTCCTTATCCTAAAATCAGAAGTAGGATAGAAGAACAAACGTTATTAACAGTAAAAATTCTATTTTCAATTTGCTACTTCCTTTCACATAAATATTTTTTTCGAATTACTCACTTACTCACTGCTTTTTAATTCTATGGTTTACTTCTTTTGTCCCACGTGTGAACAATTTTTTTTTGAACGCGAAACGCCGATCCCGATATGGGTCATAGCGTAGGTCTTGAGATCACTCATGTTTGCTTCGAGCAGCCGTGGTAGTAGTTGCAATTCGCGAAGGACTCATCACTCGCGTTCGTGTTCTAATAGACGTCAAAATTATAGACGATGGTGACAGTCGCACTCGCTCCTCCCATCTTCTTCGTTCTCACAATAACATCTTTATCTATCGATCAAAAAACTTGCGAATTGGATTCGTCGTTACACGCAGCAGATACGCCAGCAGTTAATGGCGCGACGGCCGACCGTCTGTGGGTGAGAGTAGTAAAATTGACGCAACTTTTCATAAACATATATAAACTATTCCAACAAATTGGATCGATGCCTTAAAGTCCTTACTTATACTTGTTGATCAAATAATTATCATGTTTCTGATTTCGAACCTTAATGCCATTAATGTGTGGCGTGAGGAGGAAAAATGAGCTCACTATATAATATACGAATTTCTGGGGAAGGCAGTTTCATGTCATACGGATGACGCTCGTATATATATACGTACTGCGTGGCAGTTTATACCACCACTCGTACCAAACTTTGAGGGATTATAGGAAGCTGGGGATCGCAGTAAGAAATCATATTTGAAAAGGGTCACACGGTACACTACTTACGTATGAATAATTTTCGACGGTCTTGGCTCAGGTAGAAGCTTGTCTAAATTCAAGGCCTAAGTTTCGTCTAAGTGATAACCCATTAAAAATCCTTGCCTGCTGCCACCAAGTCATTTTATAGTCGGCGAGCCTACGTTGAACCTCACCGACGAAGGCTTTGCAAAGCGTAATGTTGCCATATCCTGAGATGGCATTTAGCTCAGAAAATGGCCTACGATTTCTGGAACAGATCGTATAAAGAATATTTTGTAAATCTTAACAATCGTTATAAATGTAATACAAAAAATGATGAGGCGAAATCGGTAACATACCTAATCATATTAAAAGAGATTAATGTATCGCCTTGTAAATTACTCGAGTTACACTACTAAAAAGTATAAATGCAATTTTAAAGGGGTCTGTCAATGAAATATGTGGTGTAACCAAATACTCTGTCTTGTGGTTTACTCATACCAACCATGACTTTATTTTATGTATGTAATTAGTGCTAAAGTATTATGGCTGTACACATTACTATGAAAATTAAAACTTTGTGGTTCCGACGACCACGTATTAAGATTTGGAAATGTGAGTTTTAAATGTAATTTAATGTATTTTCCACGTGATGCATTAGGGTGAGCGGTTGCCAATCAGGTTTATTAACAAATAGTAAGGATATCTTCTTTATTACATTTATGTATATACTTTTCCTTATAAACCGACATAAATTCGATTGATTGATTACTATTCACTTTACGTCGTCATTAATTCTTTCTTTTAATTAATGGGAAAGAACCCGTTTTTGTATGAGCGGTAAATTCAAAGTAACAAACAGCTTTGAACTCACCCTATTATCTATCAAGAACAGTTGTATACCTATTTGACAGTTATGTTACGCATTCAGTCCACATCACATCTCTTGGAAGGTTTTTTATTATGTAACAGTTAAACTGTTAAAAAAGCACACGTCCCATCATTGCATATAGTACCGCATTGTGTATAGTCCTTTGTCGTCCTGAACATGTCTAATTATTTACACAATAACTTACAATGTTTAATTATTTACACAATAACTTACATTTTCCGTTCCCGTAAATAACTACAGTTTTTTGTAAAATACATAGATAATCGACAAAGGGAAAGACTTTTCAAAATAGACACTTCCAAAAATGTTAAAAGTTTTTATTTAGATTTGGTGGATAGAGGTATTGTCAATCAACTGTTTCAAAGGCCTAGTATAACCTTTTAAAACTCATTTAACAAATTTAATTGGAGCTTCTTTCTCTAGTAGATCTAAATTAAAACTACTTATCTCACTAGAATAATGAAAATGAAATTTATGATAGTTTGACGAACTGATGCTCAGGCAGATTATTACAGATTTTGTTTAATATTTCAGACACTTAAATAACTCAAGTTGTAAGACCTGAATGAATTTATATGAATGTGCTTCTTAAGGCTGTAAGTTTGAATCGTCACACTACATACGAAACTTTAATAGCTTCTTATTCATAGATCTTCGTACGTTGTATGGACATAGATTAATAAAAGATAAACAGGAAACGTTAAGCATCTAGTTCGAATCTGTAAATTTAGAATACGCAAATTTTTCCACCTAAAAATTTTCATGTAACTAACTTGGTGAGTAACTTTTTTTATACTTAATATAATTTTTAAAATTTTTATGCCACTATAAATAAAACAAGTAACCTATTATTACTTTTAAACCTCTCTTTCTGTGGTTCTAATCTTAATACTCATGGTTAATACTGTCTAAAGAGTTATTCGTTATCTCCGTAATCGTAAATGGAATATGGCCCTTTGAACATTGTTTTACATTCGGTGTCGATCTTAAATTATGAAATAGAACGCAATTTTGTCATTCACTAATAAAATACTTTATTTAATTATGTTATGTTACTGTATTGACATCATTTACTGTCTTTCACATTATTTAAGATAGAAGACCATTAGAAACATCGAAGTTCGGTATGTGACCGATAACTCTTCTGAAGTCGGAGATCGTGCAGCAGAAGCTATATCCCAGGTCCAGGCGATCAGGCCTCCAGTTGATCCAGCTGAACGCGTTGTTATTGCGACAACGATCAGTGCAAAACTGCAAATTGCGAGCTTCCGCCAGAGTGTAATGAGGATTATTTATACTGACGAATGCTGTACCACGACGTCTGGATTGATCGTATACCACCTAATAAATATCCATCATAAGTATCATATAATAATCGTAATATAAGGTCTTGATTTCATTGTCTGAATTATTTTACCTTATAGAAGTATTGAGGTACGGGAACTCTGTTATTGTCCAAAAATATGTTTACCATTTTTCCGTTAGAATTGCGTAATTGGGTAACACCAAATGTTCCACTGTAAATTACTGTGTTATATCCAGCTCTGCCAATACGTGCACGCAGGTTCTGTTGGAATTAGTAAGGAAATATCTTTAAAATAAGTAATAAATAGATAGTCTGTGTTAAATAAACGATGCAATTATAGTATTTTCTATAATGTAATAAACATCAATACCAGTTCCAGATTGTTCCAATTGCCGGCATTGAAGGGTTGCCATTGGGGAGCAGCGTTGATGAAGAAGAAGGTGGCACGTTGTCCAGTAGCGAAAACGTAGTCACTTTTAGCAGCAAGATGACCACGAGCAAGGAATTGGTTGTTCGTAACGTATTTATCAGCTAAGGCATTTCCTACTAGTCTTGCAATAGCTCTCTTTTGACTTGCTTGTGTGTAAAGGTTGTTTATGTTGACACCAGGGAAGAAGCCTCCAGCTAGAAAAATATTCTCTCATATATAACATAGCCATAATACCAAGCAATTTTTTTGCATTTTTTATTAGGGATGTGCAATAAATGTTTTTAATAAAAGGTTGATTACCTAACCAACTTGGTCTACCAACTCCGTTTTGATGCACAGCATTGTTAGCGTTTTGGTTGTACCATACGTACAAAACTTCCATACGGTTTTGATTGTAGCAGGATTGGTAGAGAGGATAAAATCGATTGTTCACAGAAAAGCCCACGCTGAAATTTGAGGAAAATATACATTAAAATATAGTAAATGGTCATTACCAGTCGAAATGATGAATGCATACCGAATTACAACGCCGTTGTTGAAGCATCTTGTACTTGTCTGCTGAGCTTGGTAGAAAGCGTGACCAGCACAAGTTAGTTGTCCAAAAGCTCTGTTACCATTTAACCATCCAGCTCCAGAAAATAAATTATTGCTAACACACCTGGCGGTCTAGAAAATACATTGAATATTTGAACACATTTTGTATTTATTTAAAATAGAATCCTTATATGTCTACCCTGTTATATGAATGTATAACTGTCAACTATAATCGATTTAATATCATTCATGAGACAGTAAGTCAGATACGATTAGTAATTACGGAAGCAGATTTGTTTAAAAAAAATATTGATTGATTACTGCTAATTTGATTTGAAATAATTACAGCGGTATGGACTGTAGATACAATGTTCGGATGGCGGATGGCTTGGTTGTTTGGACAGGAAACGATTACTTCTTCTCCGCCACCGAGACGTATTTGACCTGAGTTTCCACTGGCTGCCAAATAATTATTAGTCCTCCTGTTGATATATACAGGTTGAGGTTGACCAAAGTCACCGTTGACTCTCAAAGTACACCCTGAAGTTAGAAAATTAGGTAAATTGGTTGCAAAATTCTAAGCTAAATAACTAATTATATAAGGTACTTGATCTTAGAAATGCTTACCACTGCGAGGAGAGGAAGTAGCATTAATCCAATTCTTTTGTTCTATAGCTAGATATTTGTCTAAGTAGTCCTCAAACTCTTCTTCACCAAGAATAAGAGCCATCTCTGAAGGTGGAACCATCCTGGTGGGATGAGCAATGACGGCTATCGTCATCGCTGATAGTAATAGCACAAAACGAAACATAGTAAATGTGTTTTTTGTTGTTACTTATAAATATATGTTCGGTCGGGCTCCGACCAAATGACCGACTCGGAACTCGGCCTAATGGAACGAAGTCGGTGTGGACATCACTATATATCATATTTATATAAAAATCATATCTCTTTGTATACTATATTGTCTACGATTGATAAAAGGATTAAAGCTAGCAGAATGCGCGGAAATTTTTGTTTTGTTTTTATAATTAGTCATGAAAATTGCAGTACATAAGAGTGTATAAGAAAAATGCTTTTATTTTGTAATCTATGTAATTAATCTTTAAATTGCCTCAAAGCATATAACACGTTTAGCTACTGTCTATCATAAGAAAAGTACTGCCAAGTGACTTTTAAATGTTTGTTTTTTGAGTTGATGAAAAATTTCAACAGTACGTCTTAATTAGAGTGAAAAAATACTTTGTATTATATTAGAAGATTGATAAATATTTCATAATCCTAATTCAATGGTTTTAGTTTTATTAAAGAGTTGAATTATGTAAAGAAAAGTTAGATATAAATACATTGAAATAAAAAGATCTGTTAAAATTCACACACGCAGAGATGTAAACAAACATATCGTCTGTCTTTTCCGGTTTCAGGATATCTGTTTTTGTAAATCTTTTCTTTTTATGTGATCAACAACATTAAGGGTTAGAAATCTAACATGCCTTTATGAAGAACTAGAACGTAAGTTGTGAATAAAAGTTCGAACTTTGATTATTTCATTTAATCGTTTTTTATAATTATCAATAACGGTCACTATGATACATGTTACTTATAAGTTTTTGTAAACTTTTATTCGCCATCGCTGTAATAGTAATGTAACTATCACGTTTAACCAGCGGTAAACAAAGTTCTTGGGTTCTTAATTGTGTTGTAGCAAGAGTATATCATTAATCTTCTCTAAGATAATTAAGGTAAGATTACTGAGATTTCACACGAACATGCGTAGAATCATTTATTTTTAACTTCAGATTATATTTAATGATGTTACATTGAAAAATCGTATATCGGGGTTACCACGGTTATTATTCTGCAATAATTATTGACTCTAAAGTCGCAACGATGTAAATTACCTGAAAAATATTGTTTTAGGCTTTGATATAATTAAACAATTGTTTATTTTTTTGTAGATTTCATTAATGTTAACGTCAAGTTAAATATGTTTTCGTAATTTTCCCCCAATCGATGAAGAGTAATGGCAAGGTAAGTACATAGATTATAAAAATATTAAAATATAATTTGCGGATGAAAAAATATTGTTAGTACGTGTTTTTCAAGCTCTAAAGCAGTAACAGTTCTGAAATTGGGTTGATTTATCTGAATCAATTTACATACAAACATTTTAAGAAACTTGTTTCTATTAAGGCAATGGGAAATAGCGTTTAAATCCTTTTGGCTCATTTTAATTTCAGTTTAAAACTAAGGGGAATTGTTGAGCAGTGGTTGTTTAAGGATATATTTTTGCGAAAATAATAATTATAAACGTTATTAAAAGTTTTATAAAAGAAAAAAAAATTAAAATATTTTAATTCAAACCATTATCGGTTAAGATTTAACTGGTATATAAGATAATAATTGAATGTTTGAAAACAGTGTTATAAAATATTGTAGTACGTCGTTATTAATTATTTATTTAACATGAGGTAAGTCTAAGTTTTGTGCAAGCATCAGTGGGAAACTCAATTATAGGTGCATGAATACACAATAACGCTGTCTGCAGTGTTCACCTTAAATCTGTGAAGCTATTCGTTAAGCTCAGAAAAATGCAAACGTAGTAAATTGCGATAAAAATTATATGAACTACAATCAAATAAATTCATGTAAGACCCTAATTAGTCGATAAGGAATCTATTTTTAATCTGTTAGATTGATTGCAAATATTACGTCACTGTCAAATCGTGATGATAAGTTTAGCTTATATTAATTTATCACCCTGATTGATTTGTCAGTGCTTAAGGGCGTGACTCCTCGTCATGCGTGTTCCATGATTGAAGCGTGCTTGTTTTGTTTGTAATTATTGACAACGATATTCATTATTGTTTGAAATAATATAAATACCATGCAGCTCTAGTCCGTTTGTTGAGCACAAATTTAAATAATACACAGTATATCTAGTCGATTTTTTTTTAATTTTCTTTTCTGATATATCTTTTTTCATTAAAATCGTTGAATAAGAAACAAATTCGGAAAAAATGTAAGTTGGTTTATTTGTTTGGTGGTGAGTTTATGAAAAAATACAACGTATCACTGCCGTTAAGATAATTATTTCGTAATATGTAAGAAGTCATATATTTGTTGCAAACAATCAATTATATTTATATAACTTATCCACGAATATTTAATAAGATTCTATTTCAAAATTTTTGGGAATATTCTCATAATTCTAATTTACTTATCCTATATATGGCAGTCATGCGATTTTTGATAGTTACTTAGATTTATAACATTACACTAGGTACTTAAGAAATTCAGAAATGATAAGATAATGTATTACAATTTATCATTTTGATGAATTAGTTTAAAAAAATCGATACAAAACATACGTTATATGTATTTCTTTATTTCAATTCGGTTGTTGAACGTTAATAACCTGTTATTAGTTTTATTATAATAATTAAACAATTTCTTGAGTACATCACATTTGGAAAACGTTATATTATCTCAAAAAATACGTTACTTTTGCCTTGCTGGTTGCAAATCTAAATTGTCGACATTGAGATACGAACTTTTTAACGTTAAGTAAAAAAGATCTTCGTCGTGAAAGCTGTCTAGATAGGAAATCCTCATTTGTAGTTGAGACGTGTGCCGTTAAGTTAGTTTCCGTATTAAAGGATTAGAAATAGGATTCCAAGTTAGATAAGGCAACTTAAATCAATACATGTGATCCCAGTTAATTTGTACATTTTACTATGCTTTATATTCATTATCGTTTTTCTTATTGCAAAATAGATAAACATTATAAATCAGAAAGTAAGTCTATCACCAGCTAAGAGTGGAACTAAGTAAAGAAGTAAAGAAAAATATGTATATATATATCGTCTCACATGTTGTATGTGGAAATTGAACAGGGATAAACATTTTTGATGTGGCAATCAAGATGGTTTTCTGTCAATGAAAGAATGTGACATACAAAAACCTGATGCCCAATAACGGAACCCCATTTCCTACTAAAGCGACATCCAGAACAATCTTTTTATATTTTCTTTAGAATATCTCTTAAGCGAAATTAAGTATATTGTCGTATATATTTAGGAAGATAAATTAAATTATATTGTCCATATATATATGTTGTAATGTAAAGTTCCTGACTTAATTTGATTTTTAATTAACTCTGAAATAACTAATCCAGACCTCGTTAGATATAACCGGAGATTGCCGAACCGAAGTTCCATTTCTTCCCGGTCCCCTGAGATACTTCTAACGTCCTTCCATTTAGTTTAGAATAATTTGTATTATTTGTGACTTTAATTCGGTTCTAATGAGTTAGTTTGTCTGAAAGAAAATAAAATGTTTATTAAATGTTTACATCGTGACTGAAAACTTATTACATGTGATATTTAAACTTAAAAAAATATACCCACAGTCAAAAACTGCGGAAAATGCTTAGGAAATATCAATTTTGTATTGGGAATTCCAATAAAGCGATGTTTCATAGTACTATCATCGATTGCGCAAATAAGTCCATTCAAAACTATTGCATTCGTGTAGAGATTGAGATCGCGCCGGTCCCTGGCTATTTGATGTGTTCATGCATTTTATACCGACACGTTATAACTGAAATGAAAAATGGAATAAAAATATGTATTCACTATGACATGATTGTTTGGAGGTAAGATATATTGTACATAATTTTAGACGTAAAATTACTATTTAAAACGCACTAATCTGTATATACTTTACCAAGGATAATAGCTTATCTTTATCTTCCTATATGTGATTGTTAATGTTAATATTTGATATTGATTTCTGATACGTCCGTTGATAAATAAACAATTAAACGTCGGATGAGTACAGACGAGGGTAAAGAAATTTTGCACCAACAGAATTAGTTTAGCATTATATGGTTTGTGAGAGGGTTTAATGAGTTGATAGCTATTAATGATATTAGGGTACCATTTTGATTTCAGTAGCCGACTGATTTTTGGGAAATATAGAGGCTGAAAATAATCTTAAGTAGAAAAAACCGGACTGGTGTGAGACAAATTTTAAACTTACTAAGAATTACGTATTGAAAAGGTAGAGATTAATGAAAAAAATATTTTTCTTAATATGTTTACGATACTAGAAGGATATTAAAAAGCAACAGAGTTAATTTTGTAATAAACATGAATCACTGAACGGATAGTTTAGGTTTGATTTAATTGTTTTATTTCAAATACGTACATAAATCGATTGATCATTAAAAGTATTATAAAACGAAATCTCTTTATTTAAAGTCTTTCGAAATTATATTAAAAATATAACTTATAAATATACACTCAACAAAATAAAAAAAATATAAAGAAATATATTTGATTTATTAAGACAATGACGCTCGGGAGGATTATAATATAATGTATATTTTTTATAAAAATGTAAGGGAAAAGGCGAAATAAAAGTGCCCCGGGGGATCGTCTCGACTATAGCTGTACACTGTAACTCCTTTATCGACTAACACTCTCTTAGTTGGCTTTACTCTTCCTGCGTCTGGAGCTTAATTGAACATTACGTCCCTCACCGGCTGCAATATTAAATTAGCTATCAGTATATATTACTTTAAAGTTTATTACATTAGTAATAATTTGCTAGCTTATATTAAACTATGAATTTCCTATTTAATATTAATCTATGTAAAATATTTTTAATAGTTATTTTTATTAATAACAGTTTGTTCGTCTCTTGTTTTTGTAGTTATCACGTGTTAATATGTATTTATACATATTTTAGTTACTTTCATAAATACAACAACAGTAATTTTATTATTCTGAAATAAACACATACTAACGTCTAACGATATCACTCGGGATATATATTCTACTAACATATTATTAGCAGTATGTTAGGATGGATGAAAAAGTCTCTAAGGATGGATGAATTATGGATTGAAGAATTTAGGGCTTCTTTGAAGCTTTATATAAACGTTCTGTGTGCTTTATTTACGAAAAAAACATAGATTGATTTTTTTTTAAATCAATTGACTGCATTATCCAGTACCTCATTGTATAAAAATATTTTTATAATTCTATGACTTTAAATATATTACATATGTAAATATAAAATAAATTAACAATGTATATAAAAGCTACTAAAGCTGACCGCGTTTAACATTGATGAATGAATTATCAGACATTACTCAGTTGTCAGAAAGTTGTCGTGGAAGGGAAGATAGTTCATGATCAAATCCTATACACATTAAAACAACGCTCGACCTACCAAATGGCTTTGAAATAAAGGAATTGAATTAGTATAACGAGTTTAGTTACGTATTATAAAACTTTTCTTCATTTAAATGTATATATATTTACAGTACATTATAAAAAAATATTTTTTTCAATAAATATCTTTTCCACCAACAATTTTTGTTAGTGTTTGTGTATTATAAGTATATATTTTAGCAACCTTAATTGAAATTTACATTTGTATATTATTAGAAATATAATATCAAAGAATTTATGTCAAAAGTTAAGTAAACATATACAAACTTCTGAATTAATAATATCAGTAAATAAAAGGCTTTAAATAAAAGTTATGTGTTATACTAAATCAAGCAAAAAGATTTCTTCACCTATGAATATCAGAGGTCTATTGAGCCTAAAATGTAATAATGATACATTTTCTTATGATGACACAACGTATAATATTAAAACATTTTGATGGAATTTGAATTAATAAATTTGTCGGATTGTGTGAAAAAAAAACCTTTAAATGAACCAAGTCAGTATCAAAGTGAAGGTGGAATACCAATAAGATGTCGTCTTTTAAAAAAATTTATACATAATTATTCTTATAAATATTTTTTCATTAATGTTTCCGTTCGAATTATCTTTATTATATCTGTGGATTAAATAATCTCTTTTGAAATCTGATTACCTTTTAAGAGAAACAATATTACATTCTACGTGACACTGGCAGAAAATACTGTGCACGAATGCCATATTATATAAAAAAAAAGAGAAACATTAAAATAGTGGCAACGTCAGTTCCGTTGTGACAAGTATTCATACACAGCATTTCTAGTTTTTCGTAAACGTCACATGATAAATCAAAATAGATTTATGAATGAATCAGTCCCGATGATCTTCTTTAATAATTCTCCTCTCACCTGTGGGAGTCGTGGGATGTTAGCTGTCTGATCGGTCAATTTTAAAACTACATTTATAGTTGGATGCGCAAGCAACCCGTGGTTGTCGCTAAAGGTGAGGAGTTTAATTATTGGGGGGTTTTATCTTAGCAATTAAAATAATAAAAAGTAATCAAATAAACAGACAAAGTTTTATTACAATAACATTGAGTTTTCAGATTTTCGAATAAAATACTAAAAAGTCACGCTTTGATTATTCCAGAATTTTTAAAATAAACCTATATCACTGTTAAAGAGTGATTTCAATATAATTAATTAAAATACTGTGTATTTAGATGTCTAAATACCTAAGTAATTAGTTTTTTATTGTACCTATACATTAAAATATTTCTATATTTCTAATAACGTCTGTTAAAAAAGATTTACATTTTATTTTGGCTCGATCGAAAAAATTGTTGCTGAAATATTCGAAATATTAAAAAAAAAATGTCAGATTTTGACATTTAATATTATTATGGATACAATTCGTTCGTGTTTAACGATCAATACGAATGAATAAAAGCGAAATGTGTCCCGACACACGACTTACCTGTTAAGAACTAGTCGTCAAACAGACTATAAACAACGTTGTTACATTTACGATCACTTTACACTTGCACTTAGACTGTGTGTGGAGGGATATTGAGATTTATATTACAGATTATTTAGTTAACAACGAGGTTATAAAATTCTGCAAATGTTACATTCCTTTAATAGAGATAATATTAAAAGGAAAGATTTTCAGTTTCATAGCTATACCATTTATGAGTTTTGTTTGTGTGATTCTGTTGTCTTCACTAGAATTTTAGTGTTCACTTAAACACGAACAGTCTCAACGTTAGATTAACATCATTGAAATATTAGTGACAACATCTGCGGATTGAAAAAAGAAGCTGTACTTGAACATAACTAGTTCAAAAAACATCCATGCCTTAATTTTTTTTCTTCCTATTTTACGTGAAAAACAATTAAAATCAAAACGTGTAAATGTATGCTTGGCTTAATTAGATATTTATAAAGTGAAACATTAGTTAAGGCTGGCCTATTTTATTATGTAAATGAACTGGGTCAATACAGTGGGGAGTGTTATCACACATAGCCGTACATTTAGAGAACAATATAAGATAAGGAAATGCGTACCATTTAATACTGTTACCCATTTCGTTAAAATATATATATTTATAATTATTCAAAGCGTAAATGTAAAATTTTATATTTCCTCCATTAATACGATATAATTTCTTTGAAATCTGAGTGTTATTGTAAACAAAGACAAGTTTAAAGAAATATAGAATCATTTAAAAAATAACTCTTTTTAAGCAATCTTGTCCTATATGCTGTTTTTTATATTAACATGGAATTAATATAATAGAAACTGTTATATATATTTTTTAAAGGGCTAAGGGATTAATAATACACATGTTTAGTTTAATATATTTATTGTTCAGTGTACTTCATCAATAATTTTATTTAAAATAGTGACTTTATCTAGTGCAAAATAATTATGTTACAAAGAAATAAGTGCTCTCAATAAATTATTAAAATTACCTACCTTTATAAGACAATCTACTATATATATAAAAAAAAGAATAATTCATAATTATCTTATAGCCGAAAAAGATTATCAGATGAGTTTTATTTTATCGAGAATTTAATTTTAGATTACGGCTCTTTAACATTTGAAATGGAATTTCAACTAACTAGAAGGAGGTGCTATAGTGGCATGTCAATTAACATTTTTAACTCGTGGTGCTTCAATACATTTACGTCGTAAGTTTAGAGACGGTATTCTTGTATAATTGCATTAAAAAAAAAATTGTTTCGTTTAGTTTCGCGTTATATTTTTTTTATTATAAATTTCTAATAAAACTTTCGTTTATTAAAATAATGTTTAGGGAGCTAGTCAAACTTTTTTGGTAATTTGGATATTTTTAAAGATCGCTAATGAATTATAATGAAGTCGGTTTTCAACCAAGCCGATGATACCGATATTTACAAACAAACATGAAATAATTTGCACTTCCGCTATACATGTCGAAATGTAGCTCTATTTAAAAACAAAAAAAAAAAATACACACATTCATAAAATAATCAACAGTTAAAATATAATAATCGTAAAACTTGCATGTAATTTTTTTATGTTAAATTAATAATCGTAACATTAATTGCATTTATTATTCGCATGTATTGTTTGATGTAAAGCTGTATTATTAAAATAACATTAATTAATTGTTAATTGCTGTGTGTAGTAAATCTTAGAAAGTGTTTACATTTCTTTTTAGTATCTGAATGAGAAAATAAGGCGCAATTTCGTTTAATTCTGTAACTCAGAATCATTACAGCATTGAAACCCAGCTTGGCAGACAGGATATTTGATTTCAAATAGACAGAGTTCGTCTTTGCCTCTTTCCTTCAAATGATACAATTTCTAAGACTCACTGTACATTTCTCAGACAGCTTTAATTTATTCGTCGCAATAATAAACTACTATAATTATACGGAATGCTTCGTCAGCCCATTACGTAAATGATTACGAAAAAAATCAATCATAGGCTTCAATAGTTTGTATCGGAACAATTGATTATTTTTCGGAAATTACATGTTTAAACATGATAAAAATAATGATCGTTGAGAATAGAAGAAATCGATAGATATTTTTCAATAGCAATCAAAGCTCGCTACAATCGTAAAACCGTTGTATTTCAATAAATTTTTAAGGTTAATAGTAAAGTTACAAGTAATACCAAATTCGTATGTCAGTACGGAGACTGTCTATAATCTACTGATAACAGCTCACTTTATAGATAAGACAAAATTTGGTCGAGAAGTACTCTAAGTAGATACTCTTATAATACAGGGTGAAGGCCTCCAATACAGTATTTACAAAGACTAGTTTATAGACGTGGGCGCGCTAGTCTTGCTTGTTGTAGCACCGTAAATGACGTAACCATAGACTCGGACCTCGCTTACCGTAGACTTCTTTTAATATCTAGTAGAATTACTTTATTTTGAAAATAACATACTAAGTTACGCGTTCTCAAAGTTACACGATGGTCACATTTAAGTCTACACCAAGCAACAATGACGCGGTATCGTCGAGATACTAATAGTACAATCTAATAGGAGATTATAGCTAATATAGTATCTATTCAGAAAATTTAATGCCCTACAAATATTATTCTAACAGTTTATGGTAAGTAGTACAATGATATGAAAATATATAGCAAATACAAAATGTTTGGACTCAGTAAAGATTCATTGGACATTTACAGATAACATTTAAAAGCAAACAATTTTGTGATATATACCATCAATATACACTTAAACATAAAACGAATTATAACTCTTATTACTCAGATTTAGTGCCCAAAAACTCATCACATATGGTCTTATATATAAAGGCAACATTTGCCGTAAGTCGTAAGTATAAAAGCAATGAAATAGTTAACGAACAAGGTCCGGACGATGTGGAACGCGAAACAACTATCTACAACACAATGTACACTCGTATAGTAAATTCGAGCTTATTATAAAATGAACTTACTTCTTACATTAGATCAAAATTCTCACAGCTTTGTCTTTCATTGTTCGCTCAGTAGCGAGTAGAACGAGTAAATTCGTTAAATACTAATACTATTAGGTACATCTAGTACAAATGGAGAGGTATATTAAACTGTCGACCATAAATAAAACATCAATTATAAGAGGTCACGGAAATCACCACAACAATACAAACACATTAACAATAACTAGTAATATTCTCTTGATTATAATCGTGATTATTTTTTATAAAGAGGCAAAATTTTTATAACATACTTATATGTATATGTCTTAGGAATGCACAGAACCTTTCAAGCTAAAGTTGATAGAGAATATGGGAATTACATTATTTATTTTTTATAACCGATACTTTAGTTAAGTATACTTATAATGAAATTTATACAATGAACGTATGGTTACCTCAAGTCTGTAACGTATTATATACGGAGCGTTAAGTTTTTCATTCATAAATCTTCCCACGTTTCCCACGTTTAACATAGGTTATTGAACCACAAACGGGAAACGTGTCTTTAGTGTCATGATGAAAACTTGTGTTAAGCATAAGTAACTTAAAGATGATAAGATCATCGCGGGGTGTACTGAAATGTCGTACAGTGAAATAATAGAAATCGAAATTTAAAAATAAACGTAAAAGTTTCAGGTAGATTGAAAGGAAATCAAATAATATAATAACTTGAAACTGAATGGAGAGATCAAAGTACGACACATATTTAGTTGCTGACAACCACAAACGTACCAAGTATGTGGAGTGAAAATACGTCGGCTACTCTAAGATATGGAAGCTACATTTCGCTAAAGATATAAGTTTAAGGCCTGCTTATCCCTAATTAAGTACAAAGCACACTTTTTTAATATAATTTAGGAAAAATATTTCATTTAAATTGTGATCGTGAATACGACTTAGTGCGAGTGAAAAGCTCATATAATCATATATCGCCATATAGTTCGTACGCAAAAGATATCTTTACGGGACATTACAAGTGTTTACTTTTAGTTTATTATTAATATTTAATTTACTGAAAAAAAATATATAGCTGCTCCGTAGAATATTGATGAAGCATTCGCAAAATTGTTTAAGAGGTCTCGTAACGGTTTGTTTTGGAATTAATTATCGGATCACGGTGAGCATTAACTGGAAACATTATAATTAAATATCGTAAGAATTATTGCAAGAAAGTTATCTTCACTATAACTATGTTTATTTTATCAGAAAAAAACAGTACACTGCACGAGTAATTTTTTCAGTATTGATTTTCTTTCTTGAAAGAATCATAAAATGTCAAGCAAGTCAGACTGAGGATGGGATTTTATAAATTGCTTATTATTCCATTAAAAAAGAATTTTAGTTATCTTATCTTATTCACAATTTACAAAAATATATAGAAGTATATCTAGAGATGGGGAATATTAATTAATTATATTTTATAATAGCTTAAAATTGTGATTTATAAAATTTTCGTTATATTTAATTGCTAATGAGTTCAAATGTCATTGCGATTTAAAATTATCATAAATTTTTTTTTTTACTAAGTTAAAGTGTAATTTGAAATGTAATATTGATAAATATATGTACTTAATTTTAATATCAAATTGGTGTTCGAGTAAAGATTTTAAAATAGTTAATCAAAACGTCCAGCGTTATCGCTGAATAAATAGTAATGTTCTCTTCATTTCGGCCGATAATATTCATATTTGTTTATTACTAGTCTCATATGTCAAACGGCGGTTTCAAGATCTTCAGATACTATTTGAAAATGTTCCTGACCTGTAAAGAAATATTTATATATTGATATCAATGTAAATACCACATGTAGATGTAGATCAAGTCAGTTGCATAGATATTAAATGATATATTTTTAAAGTTAACGAAACTACATACTCCCGACGTTTCGGTTGCTGCAAAGCAGCCGTGATCACGGGCAAACGGAATGTGAATGTCAGTTGGTCTTAATTTACATGAATACTCGCCAAAGTCTTAGATCTCGTTATTATTAAAGTAACATAATATAGAGGTGGCTTACTTTCCAGGTACGCAGCCAGGTCGTGGTCATCAGCTCTCAGGGCCAGATGCCGCGGAGTAAGGCCGGTGTGATCCTGTTGCGTCAGGGAGGCTCCCCCAGCTACGAGCATACAACAAATCGCTCGCCGTTTGTGTGCTGCGGCTTTATGAAGCGCCGTCTGCCCTCTTTCGTTATCTCTCATATTCAATATAGCTGTGGGAGCACTGGCAATGAGATACTTCACAATCTCTTTATTGCCATATCTAGTAGCTATATGCAGTGCTGTTTGACCGGTTGAATCAATCGATAGCAGCGAATAGCCCGCCGAGTGTAACTCCTTCAGCTAAAGTGATGACTTTGCATTAATAAAGGGTAAGTTATCGAAACATTATCGTCATTATTTCAGCATACCATTTTCAAATCGCCAACTTTTGCAGCTTTTAAAAGGGTATCTGACGTCTTCTCTAATAAATTTCTGGAACAATATTAACAATTAATTACCATCAGTCATCTTCTGTGATTGATAACTCTTCAAATGCTTACAATTTGATGCTATGATCATGTATTTTAAGGATTTCACAAGTCTATACAGGGATCTAACAATTGATCACAATATGTTTCTGTGTAGAATTAAATTAGGTGATCATTTTTACTACGGAAAAACATCTCACCTACAGCCAAACACGTCTTGGTCAAATCCAAACAGTTTTTCGTGAACGCTGCATGCAATAGAAGAAAGAAGAAATAGAGTGCAGATTACAATAAAAAAAAAAGTGCCAAGAGCTATAGTAGAAACGTGCACTCTCTAGTCTAAGGAGGAGTTTCCAACAAGTACACATATTTCTAAGTTTTATTTCATGTAGCTCAAATATTCCGTTTCAATTAGAATCTATTGCTTCATCTAAGTCTAGGGTTGTCTAAATATAATCCTATATCTAACACAAGTTATATATAATGTCTGTATTACTAACAGCAGACTATGACAGACGTAGCTTATCGAGGAACGTCGCAAAAACACATCTAAATGATTTCGTAAATATCTAAAATGTTGTGTATAAATGATGAAGGTAGCCCATTTATTATTAAAAACTACAAACAGACTCTATATTAGCTTTCTATTATTCATAAATTTATTCTATATACAGTCCTTTTCTTTGGTTCGCGTCTAAAAGATAGGAAAGATACCGTGAGATAAAAGAATATTTTTATAAACAAATACGTAATTATAGAAAATACTTACGTTTTAAATCTAGAAATAGAATCGCGACTTGGTTGCATGTCCTTAACGGGTGGGCTTATGCATAGTGGTGGGGAATTTGAGTCTTGTATGGATGGTATTTTAGGGGGTTGGAGTGCTGATTTAACAGGCATGTTCGACATCCTTGTGGCTGATGTTCCCAAATTTGCTGGCGGTGTTTGGGGCGACAATAAGTCTTCTGAAGTCCGAGCAGGGCTTGCGAAACCGGATTCACTGTGTAAAAAAAAACGAATTTAAAAGAAATTAACCCTTCAATAGTTTGTTATAGATAAGCACCTGATTCTATAAAACAAGAATTATACATTTTAGCACAAAATATTATAAAGTTATATTATAAATTACACAATTACAGTTAGACGAAACCATATCATGTAGTATAATCAAAACTGAATTTACATTTTTAAACACAAAACATCCGTTTTTTAAGACATAACATGCATGCTACATATATTCTCAAAAAATTAAAAATATAATTCTGAATATTATCACTGAATCGTTTATTTTTCAACTGTTTTTTTTTATTCCGACGGTACCGTTATTCCTTTGGTTGTCTAATGGTGGACTGATCTACTTTGAAATCCGTAAGAGGATAAAATTTAATTACGTACATGTGTAATGCGGATGAACTAAACGGATAAAACTCTGCGGCGTAGTTAATTTTGTCATTGAACTGCTTGATGGGACTAAACGTGAAATAATGCAGATAAAATAAACAAACCTAGCATGTGATTCTGGTACATCCAGAGACACTCCAGCGCTGGGTGTGTCGACGCTCTGTGATATGTCCAAAGATACTGATAGCCCCGTTGTAGTGTCAAGGGACACAGATGGACCGGTGCGGTCGAGGGATGCCGTCGCTGTCGTCTCAGGGTGCACAGTCGACTCTGTGTCAGGTGTCAGGGGCGCTGCGTCGAGTATATATATATTTTCGTGTCCGATATCAGTCGGATAATGAAGATTCTCCTGCGCTTTATCGATCCTAAAGAACCGTTCAGCTGTCACCGCTGAAAGATTTATTGTTTTGATTATTTTTATAACATAAAGTTGAAAAATTCAACAAAATGTAAGTTAGTCACTGTACTCACAATCAACGAACCACCAATCAACGAGATTCGAATAAATGTGAGATTCTTTGATCATGTTTTGTATAAGAACACGCATTTGCTCCAGGTCGGCAGCCGGATTTATTTCTAAAGTGCCGATCCGTTCCGCTGAAATGAAAGACAATTTTGTACCAATTGACATCAATAGGACCCCGAAGCACTTTTCAAGTGGTACTGAACGTGCTCTATATTGACTAAGACCTTAAATAAAAAAAGACTTTTTATCGTGCTTTCTATTTATCTTTATTGAATAAAACCGTATGTAACGTATCCTGTGTACGAAACATGATAGTGTTTTCCCAGCAACGGTAATAACATCGGCACTTTATTAAGTATTAATGTCGTTGCGTGTCAACTTCTGGAAGACAAAGTATATTAGACGCTTCGGAGCTCCATTACATGTAGAGGAGTGGAATAAAATGCTGAAAATAATTAACATCATTATTGACAAACAAAATTTTATGTAAATTTACCTGTCTTTGCCAACAACTCCTTGTCGTAATGATGACGTTCGTAGTCCGCCATCGTAATGAGATTCACAGTTAGTGAGAGTTTGTCTAGCGGTGTTTGTCTAAAAGCGAAATTACTCAATGAAAACTAATGGCTATATTCACATAACTTTGTACGATTGTTTTAAAAAGATATAAAGGTTTTAATTCAAACAGTCATCACCTGGTATAACTCATGTAAAATTAAACAAAATTTGGTGAAACAAATTATACTTACGGCGCTAAAACTCTCCCGGGTTTCTTTTTAGCCAACATGGTTGCCTGGTTTAGTCTGCAGAGAGTGATCACGGAGGGCGCAAGCCTGCAAGCTTCTCCGTCCACTTGCATAGGAATAACCTTAGTGGTCACTATTTTAGCTGTTTTGCATTGTGTTATACATGTGCCATGACCGCCAGCTTGCAACAACGGCTGTAAAAACATAGCACATTGGAAAATCGATGGATTCTAGAGTTTTAATAAAAAGTAATAAGTTAAAAATGTGCTACTGTATGATATTTTACGACAAATTCAGAACAAAAAAACACTGTTTGAGATTTTAATCCAATGAACACTATAACGTATATTTACGATACGATGAATTAAAAAAAAATTTGATACAAACTACATTGACTCCAATACAACTATGAATTAAAAAACGACTGTAATTAACCTTGTAATAATATTCACGGAATGTTGCACAGGAATAAACCAATTTCAATTGTCAAAGGGTTCGCAATGGCATGATGGATTTAATGGATTGCAAATTGGCAATGCACCGCATGTGCTCTACAAGGCCCCTCGGGGTATCATTAAGTTTACGAAGTGTAAAGCTTAACCCTTTATCCTTGCTAATGAAAGACAAAAAATCAAGTGCCTTTTTGTGTTCGGGTAATACTCACTACGTTTATTGCCCATATTGCACTACCATTACTCATTGAGAAATACAGGTGTGTAATTTAGATCAGTCTTATAATAATTAATCAAAATTATGTTGATGGAGGTATTTGGCATATATCTAAGCTACGTATAGTGTTAATTAAAGCTAATATTCTTTCTTCTTAGTTTAATTTTTCCAACATTTTATTCATTCTTTCTTCCTTATCTTTATTACATCTTATTTATGTCTCTGTATTACACTAACTTAATGAGATCTAATACTTTCGCGAGTATTGATTGAAATAAAAATAAAATGTTTCGGATATCCTACGCAAATTTTATTATTAGTTTCATTTAAATGAATAAAACTCGCGAAAATCTTAGATCTCATTAAGTTAGTATAATTAAAATAACACAAATATTTTTCGGATTTACTACGCGAATGCACATCTCGTCTGCCCGTGATCACGGTTGCTGAAAAGTAACCGAAACGTCGTGATTATGTAGGTTTTTTTTTTATATACTCACTTACTTTAGGTGTATGTGTATGTGCTTATGTGCATGTGTGTGTGTCATATACAAATTTTAAAAATAAAGAATGTTTCCTACGCCCCTTATATTTTATTTTATTGTGTGTTTGTTTTAATTTGAGGTAATCAAATATATAATATTATTATTAATAATAGTGAAAAATACGACATAGTAAGGCCTTGCATACACAGGTATGCATATAATAAACTTACCAATTGGTAGGTAGTCAGGCCCACAACTTCTATAAGACCATCTTCAGTGGAGGGATCCGAACTTCCACCCGACTTATTCCAAGGGTGAGTACCGCCACCGTAGCTGAAATAAAGTTGTCAATAAGATAATGCAGATAATAATCTCAATTTAGATCTTTGGGCTTTGATCTTAAGCTTCCATAACTATCAGTAGGCAGTAATTTGATTGCTATATCCTTAGCCAACAGTAATTATATATTTAATACATTTGCTAATGTCTATTTCTTAAACAGTTCTGAATTTGTTATAATTATAATACCTTGGAATGTTTAAGAAAACGATGGCGTGAACTTTATGTTCTTTGAGCACTGGCGTGTAGTCCTTGCCATCACACTCCATCGTCACGAACTCCGCTAGACCCTTCCACTTGCGCTGCATCAGATCTTTACCACCGGCTGTACCGTAGAACAGTTTGTTCCTGATACGTGAATTGAACTTCTCTGGATGAGCCTCTGCGACAGAATACACAAGGTTAAATACGAAAAAATAAAGTGGGTGTATTAAAAAAATAACATTGTAGCAGACAAATTAGGTTCTGATTAAAAAGTTTGAGAAAGCTGTGAGCTGATATATGATATTATTTTGTTACAAGAACTACAATTTACGATATATAAATCATAACAAACTCGCTGAGACGCTTCAAAGAAAGTTTATAACTTTTTGTACTTGTATAATAACGTGAAGTTTTAGTTCATTAAAACATAATACATGTTTTATACTATTATTTAGTTACTGATATACCTCTAGCCTCGTGGAACTCCAGGGCGATATGTGCATCGACTCCGAAGGAAAAGTAGTTGTTGACGACGTTTAGAGGTAGTTCCGGTTTAGCATTACTAGTATCTTCCCCCGAGGCCGCCTCGTTTGGTTCAACCTTGAGTTGCCAGCGATCTAACAACACCGTATCGCTTTCTCCGATGTGCGCTAAGATCTTAGATATCGGCTCATCTTCGTAACCCTATGTTCATTAAAAATATTCATTACACATTTATCTATATATAACGTTATTTCCTTAGGAAACATTCTACATTAAATACAAAGACTACTTTTGAAAACTCATCTTAAAAAGTTTTGAAGATTAATTTTATATTTTTTAGGATTTATTATTTTTGTTGGATTGTCAATGTTTGAAAAGACAATGTTAAGTAAATCAATAGATTAAAGCCGTCAAAAGTCACATGAAAAATATTTTTTTGGGGAAAAACTTGAAAAATCTAGAAGAAATTTTTCGTTAAGTTGTTTGTGAAACTTTAAAAGCATCTAACATTTGCCAAGGGAATTTCAATACACAATTTTGTTTAAATGGGTCGGTTTTTGTGTTCACCGTCACAAACCAGGAGATCAATTTAGCACACCTTTTGCTTATTTTTTGTTTAGTTTTTCATTAAATAGGTCGCCCCAATTCGTAAAATTAAAAAATAAAACACTGGAGGTTTAAAATTCCTCAGTATTTATTGGTCTCAAAGTAATAATCTCTTTGGCTGTTTGATTTATATTTTTTTATGGCTTTAGATTCATTCTTTAAAACTAGTTTATGGAGATCACGTCAAAAATTTCAAAGAGCACAGTAATAAATTTCAGTTAAAGATCCAATGCTTACATATATTGTAAAGTCGATTTGAGCATTAGGGCTTGGAATCTTGAATAGCAACAATATCATAGAAAAACAATATCAAAGAACAGTCAACGCTACGTGTTGATTAAATATACTAAATTCTTTTACTCCAATGGATAAATTTAATTTCGAAGATAAATAATTGGTACATTTACTAAGTCGAAATTCCTGAGAGACATTTAGCAAATACATTCGTTAAAAAAATAGTAGGGCGAATTAATAATACATACCCCTCCCCAACCGAGTGCTCTTGCTAAATCGTTGCCAGTACCAAGTGGTAGTACGCCAACAGCAGGACGAGAACCTATTCGGTCTAAGACACTCAACACCCAGCCCACTGTTCCGTCACCACCGCAGGCTAGTACACGCAAGTTTGGCACTTTACGGAACATTTCTAACCTGGAAAGAGAAACTTTTTATATACACTGTATTTTACGATGAACATTTTGTCTAATGTATTTAATTACTACGATATTCATATGTAAATTTATTCACAATATATTCCAACAGTAACGATACTTAAACTGTATTGTCGGTATTTTTTTCAGGTAAATGGTTTGTTTCTTAAGCCAACTTGGAATTAAATTCTCTATGCAGTACGACTAACCTATTCTATATATAATTGCGTTTTTCTATTTGTAATTGCAATATTTGTACTGTCTTATTGTTAGTTTGCATCTCTTTACTACAAAGTCAGCGAATGTTATAAGTCTTGTTATTGTAACACAAACTTTGGCATTGTTGCTCTCACGTCATATATTTATAGTTACAAATTATAAGGTAAAATTTTTATCTTTATTATCTTCAAGGTCTCAAGGTACTTCAAAGTTCTTCGTTTTTAATAACTTATTGATTTTTCCAGGTCATAGCAAATATTGATCACATGTGTCTAGAGATATTATCCGTATAATATTTTAAGTAATACAACGTGATTTTATTACACTATATTTTTACTAAAATTTTGTCAACTTATTGCAGTAGCCGTGATTATTGGTAGATAAGATGAAAGACATTTTCATCTCGAAAGCGAATATCCCTAGTTAATCCTAGTATACGTAAAGTCTTACGTCAAAAACTCAGTCTCTAATTACGTACTTACGATATTTTATAAAAACATGTTTTTATATTAATATATAAAAACAAACATAGATCAACTTAGGTTTTAATTCATATTCACATACATGCTTTTATTCAGATAAAACTTTGACAATAAATCAGACAATGACTAAAGGAACGCGGGGTTAAGGGTAAACAAAATGTTTCAGATAAACTTTGATGCGTACTTAAGCCAGCCTGTATCAGACATCTCCAACTTATTCGTAAACATATTTACTTCTTGTTATTGTGCTAACAATAAATCAGCATTAAACTAGTGGGACGTAAAAATGTAGATATTTCCAAGCAATAATTTAGCATATAACTTAAATAACTCAGGTCACGTACCTATTAAAGGTCGTTGGAAAAACTAATGTCTGTTTCCATGGTACATATCAATGATGTAGGTGAAGCGACAAAACGTTTGTTTTGAACTGTTAAATGGTATCGATAAAAGTCGATGGAGCAGAAAAAAGTTCTTTGTGAAACAAAGAGCTTGTTAACGGATGCAAAGTGTGAAAAAACTTCCACTATATGCAATTTTTAACACAAAAGAAACGTTTATCAGTTTGTATGTGAGGAATAAATATATTCTAATATAAAAATGTTATTTATACGTCGGCGTTTTTCATTTATATGATGAATTTTATGAATTATTATTTCTAATCAATTACAATATAAAACTATTCATTCATCTATCCAATCCATTCATTCATCCACCGATCATAACCATCCACCCATAAAAGCTGTAAAAATGCAAAGTGCTATAACATTTTCCTCCATCTTTCTCTTTCTTATATACCATACATATGTACTTATGTGGATTTAAGACTCGAAAATTATATACGCTATTTAGAAGACTGCAAATAAATTATCATATAAATTAACAATTGGAATTAAATTTTACTTAATAAATATTATCTGACTTAATTAGTTTGATTCTAGTTTTCATTTAAATAAAACATCCCGTAATTATGTCTATATGTGTGTCTTCTATAGAAATCGCTGGATGATGTTACAACTGCCTTAATTATCTAAAATTGTCCAGAGCCGTAAATACATCATTAGTAGTAGGGGCAATTTCCTGACATTAATAGTAATTCATTGCCTATTATAAAATATGTGTCTGACTGCTTTGAATCAATAAATTAAATTAAATTAAAAAAAAAACAAAATATTATTTTTTTTTAGTCTTAATAGTACCTATTAATAGGATATTTATAGTCTACACAAATTTTTGTACGTTCACGATATGTAACAGATAATAATATCGTTTTGTATATAACAAAAAAAAAATTCTTTTGTACTTAATGTAAAATGTTATTGAATTTTTCCATATTTATTTAAGACTTCAAACTGTTATGAAATGTTTTCAGAACGTTATTTTATTTACGTATAAAATAGTTTAGAACTTTCATAATCAATTGTTTGTTTCAAATGCAAGAGCTAACACGGTTGGAATATTTAAATTAAAAACAAAACTAAAGGAGAAGCCTCAAAAGTTTGAAATGTTTACTATTTTTTATTCGATGATATCAATTTACAGTATATCAATTTGGTAATATTTTTTTTATTTGGAACAGAAATTAAAGTATTCAATTTCTGTGTATTTAAAAAGTTGAAAGTGAAAAAAATTGAACATTACTAACATACTTAAAAACAACCCTAAGCTATACAAATTAATGACAATGATATTTACCCCGGTCCAGGCCCGCCTTGAGTGAGATCAAAGACTTGTCGCGGATTAAGCAGCCACTGAAATTTCTGCAGAAGTTTAGCACCTTGATTGCCTCCGCTCTTCGGATTTATAAAAACCAGGACCGGCTTAACATTGGCTGTCGGAATTGGCTTTATTATGAACGTTCGTTGTTCAGTCTTCGAGTCTTTACCCTTTTTCTTTGCGGTATTTTTCTTTTTAGGAGATTTCCGTAACGAGGACTTAAAGCTTCCTCGACGCGGTAGTTTCACGATCCAAGATGGCGGCACGATTATGTTAGATTGTATACCTAATGTAAATTTATTTATTTAAATGAAAGTTTATTGCGTTTGTTTTTCAATATAAAATGTAACATTACCTAATGAGCATTCTTCTCCTATCCTTTGTATGTTGAAACAGCTGTCTTTGTTGTGGTAAGCGTCTTTACACCAAGAACAACTCAGTGCTACGATTTCTTTAGAACTAAATGACAATTTTGCTTGAAGCGACTGGGAACAAAATGAAAAATTATAGCCTTTATATACTTAAATGTTTATATGAATTTTATGATATAGGTTTTTTTTTAGCAACAATACGCACACGATCGTCAATGTCATCTTTAAGTTCTATAGCATTTTCTACGGGTGTCTGTGATGGAATGCACCAGTCGCAGCAACTGCGCCGGAATGACTGATAAAAATCATGCAACACACATGCAAAAACAAACAAATGATATTAAAAGACAATATAAAAATGCAGGCCAAACACTGAAGTAGTATTTCTCATAAATATATACAGTTAACTAAATTGCCTATAAAAACATTGTAGAATAAAAAAAAATAGACGCCTGCTGTAAAAATATTAGCCACCATTCAGTTATTTAAAAAAACATGAAGCCGTGTATTATGCATGAATGCTGATGCTGCCAAATCATAATAAACTTTAGGGGAAATATCACAAGTCGCAACTTCAATAGTAAAGTGCAAGGTAGTTGTATAAGCTCATGATGGAAACGCGCCGTGTGGACGATATGGCAGCACGTCATTAAAAATGAAGTTTTAATTTCGCTTCGGGGGACGGAACACTGTTTTTCGTGTCTCATGCGAGCCAAATGCAAATCACTCCAACAGGGGCGGGAAAACTCAATAGCATGAAACACGACATAACATACATTGAAAAAAAAAACGGGCTTACAAAAAGACACTTTGAAGTATTATATCAGCGGCTTATAAAGAAATCTCATTTCAGGAACAGAAAATAACAGAATTCGGAAATCGAAAACTTATAATAGTTGTTACAACATTGTTGATTGAATGAAAACAAGCAAAAACACTTACTCCATTTAAACTTTCCGTCAAAAGCAAAATGATAAACTACACAGATCTTTATACTGACAAGTCAGCACTATATACTGCCAGAGGTAGATTATCTGTCGTAACTTTAATATTACGCAGGATTTCCATCAGTTAAAGTCCTTTAAATATATGCTTTTGATCGTTTTGTTTATTTAAGAACCATTTGGCCTGTTTATTTTATATTCCAATGTGACTTTCGTGCTTAGACAGCCGGGCAAACAATATAAATTTTTAATGTCTTTAACGAAGGGTGAAATTGTACGTCACTTTTACCGTGAAATAATCGTAGATTTTTAATAAAGTATTGGGAATTGTATGATGTGACTATGTTGTGGTAAAGATGGTCTTATTACTGAATACGGAATAAAGAGTTTCAGATGTCGCGGTCGTATAAATAAAGATTAGATATATCATAGTTACATAGATAGCAATTATCAGGAATTTACATACATTTTAACATACGTACATTGTTATATATAAAAAAAAAATATTACTTTTTGTCACTAATGCAGTTAACAAACTGTAGTTTATTTTAAAATATTTTGAAGCGAATTCATTTAGAATTCTATAAGGTAATCTAATTTTTTTTTCTTGTTTTTTTTTTTGTTACTTATAAATGCAAAAGTTAATTGGAATTCACATAAAGTAGTTGTTAAATTAAAAACTGTTAATTGTAAACGATAACAGACGAGATATTTATATTAATAAGTATATATATTATTAAATGAAAGCTGAATAGTGCTCAAGGATTTCATTAGTTTTGTAAATGAAATAATAAAAAAAAGTTTTCCAATACATACTTTATAAGCCATTTAATGTAGTATACATTAAGATAATTGTTTTAAAGTAAATAACTTGAATGTTCATGAATAAATCAATGTTGTATATACACGTTCTCACTAATACACAAGTATTCATGTACATATAATGTACGTACATGTGCTGTAGAACAAAGGCAATTAACAGGTGCGCCGACGATTCCCGAAATTCCGATATCATACATACGAAATTAAAATGTTAATGAAATTACTTGAGAGCGAATGAAAATTTTCAGTAAACCCGTTTTTTTTTTCACTAACAAAAACAACCGACTATTCTTTAACTTAATAAGTTTCTCGTTATAGTTAGTTTAATATTAAACGTTCGTCAAAAAAAAAACTCATGAAAATACCAAGTGGAGAGAATTCACGTTTCATTTAATTAAATACATAATTTTTCAACTGGCAACGTTATTTTTCAGTTTACATTAAACTGTGTTTTTTAACAACGTTTTAAGTTGTGGTAATACAATGCATGCATACAATGTAGTTAACGATATTGAAGCAAAGAATCAACATGTCAACGATTATCTAATGAAAAGATAGACATTAAAACTGTCATTAAAATGGCGATTAATGATAGGCATGAATAACATTAACACAAACACAGCAATGATCAAAGCAAACAAACATCTAGACATTGAATTTTGTAAAATAACGATAGATACATATATTTGACTATATTAGCGGGGTTATTCTTACCTTTCCACATGCCTTGCACTTGCCCTTTTCGGAACGTCTGTGAACCCAGTGGTGGTGCGTGAGGGTCTGTTCTCTGTACTGGCGGATGCCGACGTCCCTGAAGGTGGGCTTGCACGAGAACTGCACCCGATCGATCAGGATATCAATACATGACTGGTGGGCTACGATCTTACAAGCCGAGCATTTCATGCGAGATCCGTGTTTCTGCGGATACACATAAGGATTTAACAAACTAAAATAAAAAAGCAATTAAATAATTATATTATAACGTCTTTGTCTGTAAGAAAAATAACAAACTACCTTCCTCCTCACTATCTGATATAATACATTTTTTACAGAAAATTCTCGTAATGAAACCCGTAAATATCTTTTACAGTTAATTGATTCGTATGAATTAAATGCAACATCGGTATTCTGAACGTTAAGCACCCGTAGGCTGTAAACGAATCGCTATGTAAATTGGAAGCAACTCAGGGAGAATAATGTCATTAATCAGCCGTGAATAGGCTTGAAACACCAAAAAGGTATAAAACTGCTTTGTTTAAAATATTTATTATATATATATATAGTTATTATATGTACGAGTGTTAATATCATAACTTTTTAAATTTTATTTATTTCTTATGAAATAAAGAAAACCTGGTAATTGCTTTATATATTAAACTTAAATATTTAGTTTCAATAATGTTCAAAATAAAGTATATCAGACTCCTTTAAATGCTTTTATTGATATTGTATACATTAAAATCACTTAATTAATATCAGTTTTATCATTTCACACACAGAATTTCATTCGATACGTAGGAGTTTCGCATAAATAAATCTTTACTGATATCTGTGGGCTGTATATTTAAAACATTCGATCAATTAACTCGAATACCTTCGTTTAAAAAAAATATATATAATATTTGGCTTCTGAACTAAGCTGAGTTAGGAATTTGAGTTATTGACTTCACAGTTTATGTTGTTTCAATTTGCAAGAAGATGACATTGACGAGGTAATTTCAGCGGAAGTTGCAAGTTTACTTGACAGTTTCATAATTATGTCACTAATGAACATAACTCGCACACAGTGGGAATGGATTCAGACGTCATTAAATGTTCCACTGTAATCTTTATTAAGTTTCACCGATTGGCGTACATACAATACCTAGATTAATTCTAAAAGTGATTGCAACTCGATTCTAATGAAGCTGCAAGTTCGAGTATTGACGTGACATACGTTTAATTATATGTTTTATTTGTATTTTTTTCATCCTTTATTAAAAAAAAATCATCTAATTAAAGTCATTTTTATAAATATATATGTAAAAATTTGTGTTTTTTTCTTTGACTCCAAGTTTAAACTTCAATAAACTACCCAACTCCTCATTGTTGTTAACCTAAATATATACACAATTAATTTTTCTTTGCATAGAACATAATTATGTTTACTCAGCGTTTAAATAAGGAAAACATTTCTATTATTTGTCTATGGGAGCGGATGACGGTATTAATGAGACCCTTTTCTATACGAGAAAAGTTTTGGACTTTCTAATAAGAAACTAAACTAATTAAGGCCTGATAACGGGGAATTAGTAGCCCGTTAAACATCACCCTTACGTATCAGAAAGCTAATAATGGTCATTCCGTTATAAGTTAACTTTATAAATAAGATAAACGGGACGCAAACGCTTACAATATTTATAGCAACATTTCGTTTTATTTCAACCACAACCGCAAATTATTTTATTAAAAGACGATATAATTAAAAATTTCAGTTATCATTACGATTTAATATCTTTAGACAGAAATTAGCGCTAGCTTGTATGAAAAATCTGAGTTAATTTTAATTTTATATAGTGACTTGCTATTCAATTATGCATCACTAAATAATATGAAATTAAAATCTTATCTATTTTTTAATTGCATTCACATTGGGATTGTTAAATATAATGCCAATGTCAATGATTTTATTTATTCATCTAATTATAATACAAGTGAATAATTTGCGGTATTATAAGATTGTGTAGGGCCAATGAGGAATGATCAAAGCGGTTGGTTAAGGAAAATAACATTCAATAGAATTAATCAAACTGATAATACTTTCGTAACCACTTCTTGACGTGATCATTTGACAATTGAAATATATTAAAAATTTTAAGGAACTATATATTTTTAATAGCCAGAGTATGGATTTTGTTTTGATACCCTTTATCGACTTAGGTATAATAATTAAATAAATTTTAATAAGAACATACATAGGCATTTTCGTGTTTAGATAATTTAAAAGCAATCCTGTTTTGGAGTTTTGCTAATTAAGGAATAGGCACAAACATTTTTGATATAAAGGCAAGGTCCCACACCAACATTTAGCAGAAAGATAATATAGTAAAAGATAATTCTATGACTTTGTATGTGTGAACTTTAAAACCATTTTATTACCTCCTTTACATGGAATTTTCAAGAAACATATCATATGACTAGGTTATTAATGTAAGTGAGACTTATAGCACTATACGCTTACAAACAACCTCAAAATTTTATAAGATAACCAGACATTGTGAAGGTTACTACGAACGCCTTCAACTGAAGCATAATTAAATGGCAGTTATGATATTTATATAAAAAGTTAATAATGTGAAATGTTTATAAATAAACTAAATGCGACCAGTCTCAATTAGTGGATGGTTGTAGCGTGCACCCTGCGGTAGTCTTTTGTTGTATCGCCGGTGACAGGTCATCGCTGGTTTAATGTTTGAACAGCTCATTAATCTTATATTCAACTAACGATCAACGGCCAAACACACAAAAGAAACGAAACTTGATAATGACTGTCAGCTGTATTATAATTTGTTGTTGCTCCAAAGATTACTGAAATGTTTATAATTTTACATAACAATAACGTAATTTTGTGCTTGCCACACGGTGAAATTTCAAAGGCTTTGTGTGAAGGCAAGAGAGGGAAATTATCTAGGCTTTTAATGCAGCCCGTTAGTAAATAGGATTGGAAACTTGAATACAGCTTTTTATAAAAGAATGTAAAGGAATGGGAGCGGAGGGCAGAACACTGTTACAAGTAATTTGCTTAATTTGTCTTTCATTTACTGGACGGAATGTATGAATACGTTCCGTTTGTAAAAACAAGTTTGAACAGACATTCAAACCGCACCACTATAGGTTGATAAGGATCGAGTGAATTATTATTCTCAATATATAGAAGAAAAAAATAATCCTAAAGGCTATTATTAATGACTGCACTTTGGAACACTTTATACGTATATTATGAATAAAAAATTCATATATAAATGAATTACAACGTATTGTAACTGGTCCCTGAAATACGTTCAATTACGTGTTTATAGAGATTTATATCTAGTGTTGTAGTAAGCCTCGTATTTCCATATCTATTCCACGGATGACAGTAAATTGTTAACCTACATCGACTCCACTGAAATTACTCTAAAATTTTTATTAACGTTGTTTCCAAACGTCATTATAAAAAATAAAAATAGTCAATTTAATTTGGAGTAGATGTAATGTTCACTAATTGATTATAATAACTAATGTTAAATTTAATTAACGTTATACGAAAGCCAATTACTGAGAATTAAAACTAATTTGCAAAACGTATTGGTCAATAGCGGGTTCCTTCCCATTGGGGATAATTAACTAATTTTATAAATACGTGGGGGTTAAATAATGTGTAATTATAATTTTCTATCGTCTCATTTATTTAAGTGTTTAATACATTAATAAACGTATACAAATCAAGTCGAATGTAATCGTTATGAAATACCTACTATTTCTTATTAGGTTCAATTGATAGTAAAAATTTACATAAGATAAAAATTGTATACTATTAAGATTAATAATTTATATATTTTATATTTATTTCTATTGAAAATCAATAATCAATATCGTTTACTGTACTTGAAGGTGCTTCACAGTTTTAACATTCTTAAAACTTACATTTACTGATACAATTTCCAGAGATATTTCAAACGTTTTTGTGTTATACTCTTGACAGGTTATTACAGAACCAACCTACCTGACATTCAGTGTCGCCAACATAACAACAGTCCCCGGAAACTGAAGTGGGGGCCCATAGATGTTCGCCACTGATGGCGGAGTCACTCCAGTCTGGTGTCGAGCGAAGAACGCGCGCTCCACCCGGTTCACTAGTGCGTCTGTCGACAATAAATACAATGACAACAAATGAAAACAAAGTCTATAATTACTACAAACATTGATGCATTGAATATATGACACAGATGTTTGATTTAAACAAACATAAAACAAGTGATAAAAAAATAACTGAACGCAACCAGATTTTTTGCAATTTGATCCGTTTTCATAAATGTATAAAGTTTATCACTTGTCTTTCATATTTATGAGTCTGAAACATTCATTCTAAAGATAATTTTGATACCTTTTCTTGTATATCAATCATTATAATAATGTTATCGCTGATAAACTAATCAGCTGATCTGGTTATGACTCACTTGGTTGAAATGATACAACATAAAATTTAGGACAGAAAGATTCAGTCTTAGTGCATTTATCTTCAGAACTAAAATCAGCACATAAAAAAAAATATATTTTCACATCCATTGAACGTAAACCATTCGTGAATTGTTGTATTAGATAATGTTATTTAATATTTTTTTAAAGGCGGAGTATTTACCCATTTGTGCTAGAATACATGTGTCAATTATTTTGACAGTTCCCAAAAGTGTTTAACAATATTACGATGGAGTATTTATATCCTTATAGGTAGTAGACATTTATAAAATCATAGACAGTTTCACATTAATTTTGGTTGCAAATATTCGAGTTGTATGATATAAAGTACTACGCAACCTCGCTTATTAATTTAAACTCGTGGGTTTGAACCCTCTCATAACGTATTTATGTTTTAACAGTGAGTTATGAGGATTTGGTTATTTTACTATTTTTAACGGCCCTTTACGTTTGTTCGAACGATTTTCATATTATTATGTGATTTGTTTAATTTAAAAAGAAATGGTAATACCTACTTCATGAATAAAAGATATAAATAAGTCCTAAGTAAACGAATACACGAACGCTAAATAAATGTAGTATAAAATTTTATTTAAATTACTTTTATGTCATTATGTGTCGGAATGCTTGCGTGTCTTTTATAATTTAAATTTTTTAAAACAATATTCAAATAAATACTTTTTACACGAATGATATTCCACAGAAGTGTTTTAAATAAATAGAACAATTTGAAATCATTCCAAATTCTTTTTATTTCTTTTATTTTCTTCACCAAATTCCTCATTCCTTCATTTGGCATGATATAAGCCGCTCACAATAAAATTGTATAAAAAATTCAAAAGTGTTTTTAAAGCTTAAACAGTATATAGAAAAATTAATAGAATTTTCATCATCTGAATTGTTTTAAGAGACATATTTTACAAGATATATTGAAAATGGACTGCGCACACTGTAAGAGAACGATGGAAGGATGTGCCTCGATAAAATGCAGCCGCTGTAATTCTCAATTCCACCTGGAGTGCGTGAGCAGTGAGCATCTAGTGCCGAGTTCGAACAGCTGGCGTTGCTGTAAGTGTGAAATGTGCTACCCCGCAGCATTAGCGACCCAGGTGTTAGATTCGGCGGTCCGAGCCTAAAAATGTGACTGTAGTGACCTCAAAATTTTAATAGACGTCTTTGGAGTGTTCAAATTCTTTTATTTCAGTAGCATTTATCTTGTCTAGTGCAAATTTATATTTACGCAGTCAGTAATTTAAATAATATAAACTCATACAAATTTTACTTACTCTTTTTACTCGTGTAGTACAAACCCCTAAAAATTAACTTTTTTTTTGCCTCGACTACATTTTTTAGTACTGTTTTTTCGGGTCTACTTGGACTATTTAATTTTACATTTTCCCGAGGTTTCGTTTAAAGCAACCGTGATCACGGACAGTCGAGATGGTATGCAGACTTGCATTGTTTTCGTTAGCATGCAATAACTAAATAGTTGAAATTAAGACCAGTTTACCTTGTAAACTACACTGAAAGCCCAGAGCCGCTTAAGTATGCAGAAATGCAATTACTGAGATTGTTGTATTTGTCGAGTGAGAATCTAAGTTAAAATTTAATGTTCACCACGTAATCTCAAAGATATAGAACTGCTTTTCGGTAAGTAGAAGTATATGGAAAAATGTTGCATAGACTAAATATAGTCTGAAGTCAATGAAAGTGAATACATCAAGGTAAAGCCTAACAATCCTCTGGATATCATCTACTATTAAACTGTTTTTCGTACATCCTCTACCCGAGATGTGTAACTGTGGAACTCGCTCCCGATTTTCTATTTAGTGTCTTAAGTGCACTTTCCTTAAATTCTCGACTTAAAAAACATCTTTTCTTACTTATCTTCTGGTCCATTTTTTATTATTTGGCACTAAACTGACATTTATTTTTGGTATATGTATGCATACTTTCTATTTTCATTTGTATGCTTATTTAAGCATCTTTTTTCTGCTGCTAATACGTATCTTTATCGTTATTTCTGCACTTATCTATGAAAGGGTTTCTGGTGACAATCTCTAAGAGATGTTATCATCCTGTATACATCATATTTCTTAAAATATTGTAATTACTGTTTTTGGTACATCAATATATAAACAAATGAATAAAGTATGTAATATCAATTTACCAAGAGCTCTTGGCTTCATCTTTCTTTTATAACATCTGTATAATGGAAATGCGGCGACAAATGGGAGCCGCTTGCTTTATTACTTGCGATTGACGTGCAGGTTGGGCTTGTTTTTGAATAATTCACGTTTGCTAAAGCTGGTGACTAGTCAGTATTTGAAACGAATTCTGCACCATTTTTACTTATTTTTTCTTCTTATTACTAACCGACTCTATGACATGTTAATATCATGGCCCCTTACAGGCAGATTTTCCTCGGGTACCGTCGATTTCAGACATAAATTGATTTTGTATTTCGCTTTGTAATTTTGTTCAAGATGTTGAATATGAGAATGGTGTTTTTGAGATCAAATTTGCAACTGTGGTGGTAATTAAGTTAATTAAATGGGATGCTCGGATAATTAACTGACGTGTCTTTAGCGTGAATACCGGCAATTTGAATTGAACGTGTATTTAGTTTTGTACGTAGTTCGTTTCACATGTAAATTGTGAGTGCTTGAAGTCTACTGGCATATTCCCTTAGAAATGCAACTTTACTAATCTTATCCCGCTATAAATTTTAAGTTCAAGTTATGAGCCAGGTTTATGGCCTCGTCATATTGGGAGTCTAGGTACGCTTTGGAACTCCTATTTACATAGTAATGTTTTCATTTTGGATCAAAAGTTACAACTTAAGCATCCCTTAATAGAGGAACTACACGACGGAAACTTTAGTCATGAGCTAAAATGTAAAATTGCTTTAACCTGCATGTTACCCCACGTTAACGAGGTTTTCTTATTTGTCAATAAAGTCCTAACTTGTTCTATTGTGGACAACAAAGGTTTCCTGAAATTGTTAGTACGTTTGCTCATGGCTTTTTAAATTTTACGCGTTTAATAGATTAAATTCGTGACTAGAACTACTATAATGTATATTTAACAATATGAACGAAATTCAATGACAAAAAAAACAGGAAAACGTTGATTATGGGTACTTTAACGCCCAGTTTCACAAAGCTGTTAAATCTAAGAGGCATATACTAACGAACCTTCAAAAAATATAATTGTTTGTCACAATATTTACTCCCACGGTAAAAAATTCACAAGGCGTTATAAATGACTTTATAAGACGACCAAATTGAAGTTATAGTGTTTAATACATGTTTGCTATGATGCACCACCCTTATCCCTTAATCGTACATATCCCTCGATACGTCACTTGTTAGCTAATGCGACCAAATTTTATATATCGTTGATTGCATACATTTGGCACACAAAAGGTTTCTTTTCAGTTTACTAGGTGTAACCTGCCAAAATTATCAATTTATTGGCATAAATTGTGATCAAGTTATGAGTGATGAAAAGAGTACCTAATTTGCAATGTCATAGAAAAGCCGGGGGCACAATTTTTGATCATATGATAAAAATTTCATTCACCTTATAAATACCATAAAAAAATTTGAAAATGACAAATCTGATTAGATGCTGTTACTATGGCTACAAAAAATCAGGGGTGGGATTGGGCATTTGAGTTTCGACAATACAATATAGATTAACAGTTCGTTAGCCATTTGACCTCTAGAGGCAGGCATTAATATTAATATCTTGTTAAGACATTTAAACAGACATTCCTCAGACGAGCCATCAAACGCCTTAACAAGACGTTATTTATTTAACATGGATCGGTGAAACTGGGTCTAAAATATTTTAACTAAATATTCCATGATTATTGATCTGGAAAAAAGTCGCCAATGTTTCTTTGTGTAAGTGTGACTTAGGAGTTATATTTGATGTTACTAAACAATAATTTAAATACGCCTCGAGAGACTTTCCAAATGCCAACGTGAGTTGTCATTCCTTCAGTTGTTTTTAATGATCATCTTGTCATTTGAAATATATGTGAAAAGCTTTGAGAAACTGAACCCTCATGATATTTTCAATTTTAACCCTTGTCTGTAACATCTGCGACACGGCTTAAGGTTATCATATTATTTTTGGTGAAAACGAAACTCCGCCCCAATATTATTTCAACCGACATCTTGTTTTCCACAATTGTTTGATTCTTTTTCTTTGGAATAAGATTGAACACGTTTTTGATATCCTATAAGAAATGTGATAACGAAAGGGTATTAAATGTTTAATAGTGCAAAATATATTAAGTTGAAGAATTCGAAACTAAAGAATTCTTTAGAAAGTAAGTTATATGTTATGAATAACCACGATGCGATACTTAATAGCGTCTCATGTGCCTTTCGTATGGGATTTCATTTACGTTATTAATTTGAAAAAATTAATGGAGAGGGTCATTAAACAAACGTAAGTACATTTCGATAGGGTATGTATAGGACTAATGAGTCCATTAAAGTTTCGGAAAACCGCTTGCTCACGTCAAGAGGGAATTCCAAGTCAAGCAGAGGACGTAGGCTGGTGTTTGTTTGTATTATTTAATTGGTGAAATAAGCAGCAATACTGTAACCCTTAATCAGGCATACTACTATTCATCGACCACCTAGGTAATTTGAGTTTATAGTGTCTTTGTCTTTTTTTTTTAAATCACAAAACCTTTATTTGATTACCAATGTCTGTATCTTTTGTATGAAGCTAAACATTTTTTTACAAAAAAAAATAATTTTAAGAAAAATCATTCAAAGAATGTGGTGATTACATGCCCTATACCCGTCTGGCGGTAGTATGATATGAAAACTGTTTCCATTATACAAGAGATGATTTTGAAACAAAAATATGATTTTATAGCAAAAATGATATTCTATGTTTTTTAAAACAAAAATAACATTCTACATTTAGTTATTTTTCACAAAAATAACATTGTCTAGAACTCATTCAATCATCAATTCATTCTTTTAACGTACTTAGAAGGCAGCCCTAGTAGATTCTTTTCAATCTTGGTTAGGTAGAGAGGAGCTGGGACGGTGGAGGTGAGCGTTTAACGCGCGTTAGATAGGGGCCCCTTAACCTATACCTGGGTCGCAAGTACAAGGCACTGTTGAAGCTCTTCTCCCTACAACGCTATGGACCCGGCACCCACATGGTGGATCCTTTGAATGCTAGAAGTTTCTTCTCTTCTAGTAGCGTAAAAACAAATTATTAAAAAATATTAACCATTGATAAAAAAAAAAATACCGCCACAGTTTTCATAAAACATTTCATTTATTGCCGCTGTACGACTTGGACAAAAAAAAAATCCGTTAAAGGAGCATATTCCAAAGATCTATCAATTTGTGTTGTTTTCATCCGATATTGATATATCCATTTGAGGCAAAACGTCAATATATATATTTAAAATCGGCGTAATAAGAATTAAATCTAAGGTATGTTTAAACGCCAAACTTCTAAAAATCAACCGTCTAAAATGTTTAATCGCCAGTGCACATGAGGCCTGATTAAAGTGTTAAAACTAAATAACCTGAAGATTTTACAAATTCTAAGTCCAGGAAAATGTTACTTTAAAGGCTGTCTGTGTTAGAATTTCACAAAAATGTTGTTCCGACCTCTATTCCAAATGATGTATGATGTAAAATTTACTGTGGTTTGACGTTTGGAAGAGCAGTTCAACATGTTATGTTGGAGATGTCATGACATGTCACTACATATCATGTTTTATACGATGTTTATATAGGATTATATATATATTTAGTATGGCATTTGTTAGTTATTAATCCATTAACATTTTGTATAAACCTGTGGTTTTATCCGAATGTATGTTAAAGGCTTCATCTAAAGCTTTATTTACACATCGCTTGTTTCGGTTTTAATAACTGTAGAGTTGAAATAAGTCGAGAGTAATTGTTACAGGATGTGTGGAATGTTGCTGGCTTTTAACATTAATAAACATTTATTAAAATATTTTTACAAGCTGTATATAAATTTACAACTTTTGTTTTACTAAAATCATTTAAACAAAAATGCCATTGTTGAAATGAGTAATTTCATCCTGTCTATTTGTATAAATTTAATCTAATAGCTCTAGATACACTATCAGCCAGTAATGACTTTTATCCGCGCTTTAAGTAGGGATTACGCCTTTATATATGTAGTAGATGGCAATTGCGGTTTAATTTTGAAATGCTTGCAAGCGATAGAGAAAAATAGTGCAAACCCTGTTAGTTTTAATTACCCAGTGTCGCTGGCTGAAGTATAATAAAATCGTTTTATTGCACCTTTATCGTTGACTTTATGCCCCGGTTTATAAGAAACTTAGTTTTCTTCGAAAACTAATACTAAAGTATTTCACAATTGTAGTAATTTCTAATATCCCAAGCTTATCGGTAGTTTATATATACTTAGCAGCATCCATAATACACTAAAAAAATATAAATGTAAACAGAGTTAAGATTAGCTTCCGATGAAAAGCATAATATCTCAGTTCTCAATAAAAACCTATTCACTCTTTCTTGAAGATCACTAAATTGTAAGTGGGAGGTCATATAAAATCGGCAATTCTTTCAATGTTTTGCTGTGCACTTTAGAAAGCAGGAAATGTATCGCTTCATCCGTATGCTATGAAGATTGGTCGTCCGATGGTAAAAATGTGGAGGTATTAAATATATTTTGTACATCCTGTGCACTCTCCCAAAGTGTAAACTATCGAGAGGCTGAATATTTTACGTTTGTGATATCGAGGCTTGGTTTTAACCATATCGGAGTCGCATACGCCTTTTGGCATTTCTCATAGGGTATTAATAAAGTATTATATATTGAATAACTGTTATTATTAATCTAATTTCAGAAAACAAATACGATCCCATTATGTAGCAAGACCAATAAGCATCAATTAATAGCCCAGAATTTGTTAAAGCTGGTGGGGGAAGCGGCTGAATATAGTCTGCTTAGGGGTGGGACAGTTGGCACAACTTGGTAGAGGCCTACGTTTCACCAGTTTTCGGTGACTCGAATGGATTCCAGAAGATTGGTCTTATTTAAAATATTACCTATTTAATTTTATGTCAAATTTCCTTTCATGGGTGTAGATCAGATCTCTGGCTCAATTTTTGTTAACCCGTTTGGCGAAAATAAGAATATTCATGTCAGAAAGTTACTTTTTCTTATATTACCCAAAGGGGCAAACTGGCGGGCGGTCTACCTGATGGAAAGTAGTCACCGTCGCCCGTGCACATCTGCAACATAAGGGGTGTTGTGGCTGCGTTGCCGGAAAACGCTTACTAATACTTCACTGCTTGTTTTTTGTTTATGTAAATTTATTCGATGTATTTGAGTTGAAGGTATTCTTTTGCTAGAAGTTGCTGTTCCGTTGCAGATTAATGTTATTAGAAAAGTTTGCTTTTTATATTGTAAGGAACTTCTATTACTGTAATTTATCTTGAAGCTGCATTAAATAAAAACCTCTTTACGACTTGGTTTTAGGAGGATTCAGAAAATAAATTATATCGACACTTGTCAAAGTGAATAATGTGATTCAACTTGGTTGTCGCATTATGAGAATTTTCCTATAACTTGATTTTGGCAGTAATGGCTGTTAGTTCTATTTTTTGGATTCTTTTGTCAAATTATTCCTTTCAGCCAGAGCTCTGATTAATGAGAACGACAAGCGTAAAAGAATAGTTATTATTGACTTTACTATGTAACTTCTTGAAAATTATAGGAAATTTAAGCTTTGTTCTTTTTTATGACCATCGATTGAAAGACGAAGCAAAAATTCTTATTTTAAAAAGTCACATTATATGAACATTGGAAAAAACTCAAGTATTTACTATATACTTGTTTTTGTTTCACAAATTTTATATTAAAATATATATTCAACGACTCTAATCAATTACATGGAATCAAAGGGAAATAGCTAGAAAAATGTCGTCTAAATTGTTACTCAGTATGCTGACGGTAAAGGTTTAAAGCGCAGAGCAACTTTGTTTTGTCATTCTCTGTGAAGTCAACTGCAGAGTTTCGATAACGGTTGGAAATCGCTTTTCTAAATTATCTGTGTGCAAAGATTCCCTAAACAGATTGTTCTGTAGTTAAATTGCTTACGATAATTATGTTTTGCCAACTTAGATATCTTAAAACTTTTTGTTTCAACTAACTTCCTTAACTGGTTAGCTGAAAAGGACTCATTGACTTATTGTTTTTTTTTTAAATCCTTATTGATTCAAGTTAGACATACAGCAATCATCAAAAAAATGTGAACTAACGAGATTTGCTTAATTTTTAAAACGATAATTAGTGATTGAATTCCATTCAAAAAGCTCAAAGGCCTGGTATGAACCCACTTCGCCGATATTTTACAAAGATATTTTCAACATATTTCTTTCAAATCTTAATGGGTTTTGAACGTTCATATTCTAACGAATACCTTTTGATCTATCATATTTTATTTGGGTAAATGATTATTCTATAAATATCAGAAATCTAACAGATACGTCGGCAAATTTGGTATTTTATGTATTTTTAAGAGTACCTACATCATAGACACAAACATTTTAATGTTTTTTTTTTTGTTTCATCTTAGATATATTACTAAAAACGCTTAGATCCGACTCTAAAGACCGGTTCGTTAAAGTAATGCCAACGCATTAGTACAAGGTTAGGGTATGCGATTAAGGTTTAGGTACAATATAAGCCCGGATACCAATTAAAAGCGTTTGGATTATCTTCCAAGAATAAGATAAAAAACCCTAAAGTTATTTTTTGTTTGTTTTCTTTGTTTCACTCATATTTTTTATAATATAATTTCATTTTTGATAATTGCTTCGAATTGACGTGAATTTTAACGGCTTTGTATAGAAAACAACGCTCGGAGCATTTTGAATTTTAATAATATTAATTCGCAATATTACAAAAACGCGTTAAAAATATTTAATAATACATCTTAAAAATTTTCACTATGGCGTCCTGGTGGCAGTCTACATAAGAATACAAGTAAAAGATAATGTGTTTCCGATCTTAGCATATTTTCTAAGTAGAGTTCTCTTAGCTTATCAATTAACATATAAATATTAACTATTGTTATGTAAAGTCCACAATTAAAAAGTTATGAGGTATAAATAATTAAACAAGTTTTGTTACCCTCATTAAGTTGTTTTTGTTGAGTTAATATTTACAACTAAATGACGCATTTAAATGTTTTATGTGAAAAAGTACTCGTTATATTATTCATATGGCTATCATAATAATATTTTCTTTCTTAGTGGTGCATAGATTAAAAACATTAACACTTTTTTATGTCAATACTTAATGTCAAACCAAATTCTAACTGGTATATGGCAATATTCATATTATATAAATATATATAATTTATAAACAAAATGTTCTTTTAACAGAGTCCTTTATAAAACCTACATATAATACGATCTCATTTACGATTTTAATTATAAATCTGATATAATCTATGGAATTTGAAATTATCTTAATGCAAGTGCGGTTTACCTGCGGTTGGCGGGTAATTTGATGTGATGTTGCATGTAGGTGTTACATGCCATGAAAATATTATTCGATAAATAAACATCACAACTTTTTTTATTCAGTCGAATCTGTAAAAATGTTTTCCTAATCCGTTGCGATTTCCCGTCAATTAATTGTAACCTTTAGAAGTTACGAGAAAATTCTATTGTTCGTTACTTGTCGGTTGAGTTGTACGTAAAACTTTATTAAATTTTTTTGAATAATTCGTCGGTGTTCTCCTCATAAATAAACTTTGAAATAATTGCTATACCAGGTAGGTATATTACCTTTATTGAAAATATATAATTTCATAAATGACCTTAAATTTTTTGTTCCGACAGCGACGGTTATTAAATAAATTACGCTATCGAACGAAAATCTTCAATCGTCTGATTTGATTTATCCCTACTTTCAACTTTTGGAGGTCAAAAAAATGTCTCTTTAAAAAAAAAAAGATTTTCGTATAATGTTATATAAATACTTTTCAGACAGTGCCTAAAACAGGATAAAGATAAAAAATGTATGTTTTAAAATCAGTTGTTAATACTTACAACTATAAAATAATTGATCATCTAAATAAACTATTAAATAAATGGTCATCGTATAAAAAAAATATTACATGAATGGCTTAGTAATAACAATAGTGTCATTCATATACTATATATACTTTATTCTAATATATGACTTATATGAATGTAAAGAAAGAAAATAATATGACGTTATTTATACAAATATATAAAATTTTTATCTTATACTTAAAACAAGGCGTGTAATTTTTTTCTTTATTCTTTTACACCTGAGTTAATAATAAATGATTTGTAATAAAAAACTTGTTTCCGTTGTTATTTAAATGGCCATTAAAAACGATTAAACAATAACATTCAACAGGGAATGGGAAACTCAATGGAGTTTACGCCACAAAAGGCAAATACACGGTTTGAAAGAAACGTAATCATGGTCATGGCATCGTTGTCGAATATGAGCCTTATAGTCATAGGAATAGGGTTTCCGGTTGTTAGCCGTGGAACCAGTGACCCGTGCTGTTGTCACAAGCGACGCGTTACGGTAGCTGAGCGAAAACGTTAAGCGACTGTTCCATTCAGTTGCCGGTACCGAACGTATTATAAATGGGAATGATTTCGCTACTAGACCTGAAGCTAAACTTAAAAATGTTTATTTAACTTATAATTTATCGATATGAATTCAAAGAGATTTATATCACAATTAGAATCAAAAATACGTCGAATATTTTGATGATTTGAATCTACAACCTCCAGAGCACAGGGCACCAGTTATTTACCTAAAAGCAATAATATATAACTTAAATCGACAAAATCAGATTGCTTCATGTTGCAAAAGACGTTGCGAGTTTCAAATCCTGCTATTGTTGTTTATTTATTTTTCATTCTCTACTTGTATTTGAAATAAAACCAGTTTTAATTATTATGTAATATCTTCAGTTTTGAAAGCATTGCATATTAAAAATCTCAAAATTTTAAGTATACAGTGTATCTACGTATGTTTTAGGAAAGGCCTATCGTAAAAAAATAAGTCATTATCCTTGGCCTTTTATAAATATTATAATTTTTATTATACATAAAAAAAATTCGTACCAGCGTACTTCTTTAACGCATTATTATAAAAACAACATAATTAATAAAAATAAAATTTACATTAATATAAAGGAAGAAATGTGTTACATTTACTAACAATTAAATTTCCTCAAAAATTTTTCTACATTGACACTTGATTTCTGAGGATTGGGTCTTTTGAAGTTATATTTAGATATTGTTTTCAAAATAATATCGTATAAGCGGGTTCATGCGTCCACGAGGAAGGGTGAAGTAAAGTGAGGTCGGTTGGACCTTCAGCCGCCGGTACAGGCTTTCCGCGTGTAAAGGATAATTGCCATAATAACAGCACACGACATTATTACCGATTTCATAATAAGAAGATTTTACTTTTCATATGAAACAACGATCACCATAAGACGATTACGATCGGAATAACTCAACTCCGGGTTCAAATGATACAGTTTTAATCAAAAATGTTACTTCTTGAAGTTTATACCTCATCAAAAAACAAAATTAAAATCTGTCGATCGTACGCGAGTTTTTAAAGTATACATACAAAGCAGAACTTGCCACTTTGAAGCCAATTACGAGCGTACGAGTACTTCAAATGATATCGTACAAAACTGTCGACGATTATGACAACTTTATAATAATTTAATGTCATTCGTTATGCGAGAATTATTTACAAGAAATATCACGTAGTACAAAGAAATGACTTCCAATGTGTATAATTTACCAACGAATTTCGTGATGTCATTAAATATATCAGAGTTTTGGCACGGTTTATAAATTAAGCGATTATGTGGTTGTTGATATTATTTTTAAACATTCTCCGGATTCCTCTGTAACTTTTTCTATGTAGAATATTTTTTATAGGTAGTAATATTTGAAAGACTTAAAAGACTACACAAAAAAGTCCATGTAGATAACGAAAGTTTATAAATTTATTAGATATTTTTAATACACAATGTATATATTTCGTTGAAATAAAAACCTTGAATCACAACATATTAGTGTTTGTATGTAATGTTAGCGTAAATTAAAAAAACAAATCAAATGTACCAACAACATAAATACAACAACGCTTGTTTGAATTTAACACGAGCACATAAGAAAAGAATTACTTAGATATGTGAATAATCAGTACCCAATAATAAACGACGATAATCAAACAACACGAGATGGAAATAAATTCTGCTTAAGATATTAAATAAAATGACGTAAACGCCTTTAAAGATGCAAATAATACTGCAACAATTGTATAGCAAAACAATACTACAAACAATTCTTACAAATCAATCATTCAATTAATCTCATCTAGCGTTTATCACTGATAGCACACCCACGTGTTTTAGAGACGATAATTCGATGGCAAACCGTCTCATACAACATACCTCTTTTTTAGTTTGCGTTTTCTTCTTCTGAGATTCGGACACTTTTTGAACACAGAAAATGATACACCCAAGGAAACCCATTATCACTATTTTATATATCACAGAGAAACAAATGACAGGTGCGATTGAGGCGAACGGCCTGACTAAGCGGCGAGCAGCTAGCAATCGGAGTCTGAGGCAGTGGTACATGACAAACGTCATCATAAACTAGCCACAGAACATCTAGCGCATCAGCGGGCAAGTATTAAAACAATGCCCATAACGAAATGTCAATGTACATCGCGCAAATTGGATCTGTTTATTAAGTCATGCAAACAATTACTGTTAAATTCCTGAGTGCCATTTAAAATTGTTCATAACCATTGCAAATTTCTTTAATGGATGTTCGCTTACTTTTAATGTTGTTCAATTGTCAAATCCTAAATCTGTTCCTAATAATATCGAAACAACATATATACATACGTATATGTATAAAATAATAAAAACATAGCAGTGATCTAATAATGTATAATTTGATAAATATTTCACACTAGAATGCTATAAACTTGTTACAAAATTTCTAATTTACTAATATTTTGCGAAAAATCTTGTCTTCCAGCTATAACGGTGATAGGATTCATAAATTCAAGGTCTCGATAATGTCATGGAACTCAATGGACCCTGGCGACTGCCGTCAGTTTGTGCATGCAATATTGTAAGACCTCACAATAATATAGATTACGTTTAAGAGTTGCATCACCTTGATTTACTTTAAAAGTAGGTACTAAAGGATGAGTCACCGACCGCCTACAGTCTAAGAAATAGTGATTTCTCTCTTCCAAGACTCCTAATATGTAGAACTTTCAAAAGACGATTTTTATTAACGAAACGCTAGCGAGCTGTTTATTTAAAAATATAATCTGAAGTATAAATATAAAAGACTAATAATTTAGACAAATGAAGCGGAGAGAAATAATTAGTCTATTAATAAACTATCTCGCTCTGATAGCAGTGATCTTAAGGCTATGCGCTACGGATGTGAAGGCAAGTAGGATCACTTTAATAATGCCACATTGGTGTATGAATGCATTTATGCAGGTAACCTTTACTAGACCTTGCATCCATATATAAATGCTTAGCATTAATTAATTTTACATATAAGTGAAAAGAACAAATAACGATTTCGAAAATATGTCAAACATGAAGTCTCTGATATTTTTATGTTATGTGGCAGATGAAATGTAGCATAATAAAAAAAAATGAAGTAAGCCACACCTATATTAAAAAAAAAAAACAAAAACAATAATGTCAATGTCATAATATCTTAATTGTTGATTTTATTGCACTAGAAATTTTCAACTGAACTACACGCTCATGATCGTCTCAACGTAGTAGGTCATAAATAAATATGTACATATTATTTATACTCGCGACTTGGGGAGCATATTAAAAAAACTAAACTTACTTTCCACTAACAAATATTTTTATTCGATGTGGTATATAAAACATATTAAAAAAAATATTTTTATAATGTCAATGGTTTAAATTGAGAACAAGCACATGTTTTATTGTAAATTCTTATTGTCAGGGTCTTATGCAGAAATGCCATTTCAAAAACCAGAGCACAAAGATTGTGCTAGACGGAAAATTTATTTACTGTGAACCGTAATAGCCACAAGTGTGGAACGACGTCGCAACCACGCCGCTTTTAAAAATTGTGTTCATTTTAGTACAACCAATGTCACGAAATCCACTAATCTAACATAACAATTAATATTAGCTCTTAGCTATATTTTGAATCGTCAACTCAAAGCTGATAATCAATATTTTTATAACACATAATTATATAAGTATAAAAATAAATAAAAAACTATTTTTTAATACATCTAATTATTGATCAACTTGTTATAATTTTTAATGAAAAAAAAACAAGAAGAAGACAATAACTAAATTCTATTAAATGAATAAAATACCTACGCTTTAATTATCATTTAAAGATAACAAGCACTCGTGAAGCACTGAATCCAGTGCTTGAACTATGAAAAAAATGTATATATAATATATTTATTCTAAAGATCTAAAACTCTTTACTGCTATATAAAACAAAGTTTCTTAGTTATTGTTAATAAAACAAACACTACCAGAAAAATTGCTAGTACATAATCTGCAAAACCTAGAATACTATAGCAATTATCGCCACGAGTACCTACTAGCCTGAGTCTGACTTATAACTATTTTAAACTAATCGATTTGATAAAAAGACAGCGTTACTTCGTGATGTCAGTTATGTCACTTTTAATCAATGTTAATAATTTAACCAAACGAATGACGTCATTAATTTAAATATAAAGTAAGTAAAAATAAAGTCTTTAACCAACTAACTGTTTATCTCTCAGTATATAAATTGTTAAAACTGGGTTTAAGAATACAAGTAAGTTTTTGTATTTGTATTTAAATTTCGAGGTTCATTGTCATTTCACTAGGATGTGGAGTTTTTATCGATAAATGAGATAAATAAAAATCGGCATACAAAATATTTTTATTCAAACAAATGGTTATTACAGGAAAAAAACTCCAATTTAGATAGCTAATCGCAATCAAATATTTCTGGCATTCTGGACAATAATATATTTGTAACTAAGTGTTATTAAAAATGTAAAATAAAATAATTGTGTACATATATCACAATAGAAACAGAAAAAATATTTTTTCTATTTGATATTGTTTCAATATATTTAAATAATGCAAATAGAAAATTAAAAAAAAAATCCTCAAATGGTCAAATGACAAATACTGAAAAACAAAAATTTTAAAACAGTAGATATAAACCCAGAGACAGAAAAAAAAATTCAAGTTCCCCTTTTTTAATCTATCAGATAAAACGAGTAAATGAATATAACAAAAATCTATCGATGTTCTTAAAGTTATAAATAGTTATGTTCATTTATTGTTTTTTTTTTTTTTTTGCTAATTAATATTTCTCTGTTTTCCTTGATCGTTAAATCACAAAAGATCAACATTCCCAATCATATCGTAAACATCAATTCGTACACAAATCTTATTTGTATAATAATATTAATGAAAATAGCCTTCATGTTTATAATATTGATAGCGAAAAAACAACATAGCAGCAAACAATTTTCAAGTTAATCGTGAGTAAATAAATCTATAAATGTTTTGGTTCGAACATAGTGTTTTGTCAAAAATATAAAAGATTATTTATTTTGTTGATACTTCGGCATAATCTAATAAATCGTCGCCTATTGTACGATACGAATGTAAAAAATATTTTGATATATTTACATAGCAAGAAAATATTAAATAACTTCGCATAAGAGAGGTCTCACTTATTATAAAAATGATAAACAGCAGATTAATAATCATTTCTTGAAACTGTCCTTTAATTAGCCGACGAAACGAAACCTCTTAGCATTGAATGGATTCACCGTGCGGGTGCCGGGTCCATCGCGTTGCAGGGAGAGGAACTTCAACAGAGCTTAGGACTTGGAACTCAGGTGTAGGTTTAAGAGGCCCCTATCTAACGCGCGATAAACGCTCACCTCCACCGTCCAAGCTCCCCTCTCTACCTAACCAAATTTGAAAAGAACCTACTAACGCTGCCTTTGATGTACGTTCTAAGAATGAATTGATATTAGTTCTGGACAGGCCCAGGTCTTTTAGAAGGTTGTAGAGAGATTTTGCCCTTATATCTCTCGCCCCCAATTCTACCGCGTACAAATCCATGACGAACCTATTTCGAGTGAGTTCGTTTGTGAGCTCGTAATATTTTTTGACCTTGATGGAATTGTCTTTGGGGACGTTGGTTTCCCAAAGAATCAGTCTTGCCGAATAGAAGACTTCAGTACATTCGATCTTGGGCCTTCTTATTTGATCCTAACCCTACTCTGTTATTTTATGCTACTATCATAAATTGCTTATAGAATTGAAGACTTCATTATAGGATTTACCCTGGATATGTCTCTTGAAAACTCTTAGGTGTTTATAGAGCTTCGATGGCCTTTTTAGACTCATCCCAAAACTATTGCCATCCCTGAATAAAGCTGATAAATCAGCCGCTAGCGCGAGCCCCAGCCACAACTTCAACATCTTTATGACGTCTGCATCTAATTTTGACAAAAGGGTTTTATTAATTTAAATGAATAAAACTCGCGAAAGTCTTAGATTTCATTAGGATTTTATTAAAATCATAGACGAGGAAAGGCCAACTTAAACGTGTAGTAAGGTAATTGTCGTAGACCCAAGCTTTTTTGACGTTATTGATCTGTTGACTATCTACCTTGTTAAGATCGTTTAAAAAGCTATCTACTATTCCTTCTAAAGATGGAATACGACCTATATTATCAATCTTACGACCGTAGCCGTAGAAACGCATTGACCGCCTAATGATAATCCCGGATCGTATGAGGTATATCTTGTATTCCGGCTACCGAGACACAGAGAGTGACATTTATTTGGTTTTGTCCTCAATCCATCCGTCCACTTACAGAATTTATCCACTTCATTTAATAGTACTTGACAGTGTTTGGGGTTACGTGTCAGTATTGCAAGATCGTCAGAGAAGGTTAAAATAGATTCTGTGTATTTATTATTCACTTGAAGCGATATCCCCATTTTTTCTCACTGAGAATTAGTTTATTAATTATAATATTAAATACTATTGGAGATAAACACCAACCTTGCAATAGTCCCACATTGCAACACAAAGTTTTTGAAGGGCCTTCTTTAGTTACTATAGAAAACTTTAATTTTGAGTAATATGACGCGATCATATCACTAACTAGGGGTGGAAAGTTGTACCATCTTAGCGCGAATAGCATTAATTCATGTTGTATCGACCCGAACGCGTTCTCTAAGTCTATCTAACAGACTGTAATTTGCCTCTCGCTTTTCCTAGCATCTTTTAAACTCTCCGACAGCAAAGTGTTGTGTTCTAGGCATCCAGAATTCCCGGGTAAAAATCCTTTCTGGTAATTTGGTCTAAAATACTTGTTACTGAGTATGAATCGCGTCATTCTCGTTTGTAGAACTAAGAAAAAGATTTTCGATATAGTATTTGTTAAGGTTATCGGTCTAGTATCTTTCGGATCAGTAACTCGATCTTATTTGGGAATGAGGACAAAAATTGCTTTCCCGAAGCACTCCGGGATTTGCTTCCTTGACCAGATTTTATTTTATATATTTTTGAGACGTTTACGAACCGAATGACATTTTTTAAAGACTATATATAGGCTACCATCGGGCCCCGGTGGAGATTAAGACAAAATTTTTTCTTTACATGACTACTTATTTCCTCTAACATTGGTGGAGTGCCGTGGAAATCGATATGAGGAATTCCAGGTTTTTGTTCGTTGGGATCCGTATACAATCCTACACTTCATATGTGCTCTTCACTTCTGCTCCTACAATTCATAGTAAATTTCGTCAAGAAAAGCTAGCTGGGTTCTTTCTTAAAAATGGTTATCGAATACTCAAAAGGTTTTTTATAAAAATCTACTTCCTGTTTTGCCCGGTCAAAATTATCGCGATATTCTGTCATCGCTCCGATATTCCTTGAATTAATTTTAGGATTGACCTTAACGCCCTAGCTAGTTGTTGATTAAGGTAATTGTCGCCGAGGGCTTTGGCTATACGTAGTTTTTTTATTAATTCCCGTTTTTAAATATTCTGTAATGTAATAATTTTTAAGGATAATTAATACGTAATAATCTAAAATTTTTAGAATAAATAAAAATATTCTAAAAATTTTAGATTATTACTTCTTTAACTAACTTGCAACTTACAATGTTGTAAAAGTCGTTACAGTAAAATTAGTTCTGTTATAAATAATTTCCTTTTCAAAATCAGCATCTTAATATTATTTTTAATGATAGATTATTTTTTACTATCAGATTTTTTTATGAAGCAATAGGATTTTAGTTAAAACACATTGTGATCACTAAAGTACTGCCAGCCTAAGATGATGTAGATCTCTTTATGTTAAAATATAGATATAAAAATGAAATTGAATATAAATAAAAACAATTTGGTATTATATGAAATATATTTGTTCAGGAATTGTCATATGTTATGAGAAACTTTCGATGCTATAGCTTTTAGTAGTTCTGTTTTACAGATGTGTCTGAAAAATATATAACGCTTTTTGTACGTCATATTTTATGATTAATGTGTGATGTTTTTCATTTTGTACACATATGAGAAACAGCATTAAAACTTTATTCAGCCATCAATCATTGTAACATAAGCTGAAAGTAATTTCATAGCGGCACACGTAATAAAAACGTATGAAAAGAGATTTCCCGTCCGTGAGGCACAACATTTATCTCGACGAATAAGAACCGTCAGGCTACAATACCAACGACATAAATAACACTTGAACGTAATTTACAGTTTTTGAGACAATTTATTAAAAGTTTTCTTTCTGTGGAGAGTGAATTCATAACGTGCAAGATATAATGAGTTTAGGAACTTCTATCAAGTGGAAGAGAATTTTTTGATAAGACTTTATTGATAAACAATAAAAATAAAATGACTGTTCTACAAGGAACAATTTCTTTATAAACGTAACCCCATATTAAATAATCAACTACTATGAACTACGAGGCAGCTACAATCTTATTTAGCTTGATTAAATGAAGTCGGGTCCTGAATTTAAATTTTGGCCCTCCAATTACACTGTAAGCATTTTAGGACTCGATTCTCTTTTTTATATTTTTAGCCTGTTCCATTCGATGTTTTATTCCATCAAAATATTAAATATGTATACTCAGCCTTATAAGGTTTATTTTTTATACTTTTGAAACAATATCTCCTTTTAATTTAAATTATTTGAATATTTTATTAACGTCCGTCAGATCTTTTTTAATACAAACAAAAAAGGTAATGTCGATTCGGTGTCAAATTTTCACTTCAATTTTTTTTTTATTTTACTATAAAAAGTAACTCGACCCTTTCAGAATTTTGAATTAATTAAAATTAGGAATTTAAGAGAAGGGGCAGTATGAAAATCAGTACATCGCTTTACAATACATACTTCATTACTTTAATATAAAATAAAATATATGCGACTGTTAATATTTAACTGTGCAGGAGTGTAAAATTAAATTGAATAACTAACGAGGGACATTTTCAGTGAAATTAATAGGTTAATCTACAAAATGGATTACCAGAATTCGATATTTGGCCATCAAATAGTAGCTCAAGTTGTATAGATAACAATGTTTTGAAATACTAAATCTGGCAGTTAGCTGACAGACCAAGTGTCCTTTGAGATTTCTGTCAGTAAATAGACACTTCTCAGAGACTGTTATTACTTACGAACAATTTGAAACCTCCTGTACAGTGTTAATGCCTATTTAAAAGCCGATTATCATACATATAAGTGAAAAATGTCTAAATGATTACAAATTCTATACTGAAGTTGAACTCAAACCATAAAATATGGTCATATTTTGTATCATAAATTATAATATATATTAATTATTCTTTTTAACTGTATTCCCATTTTGCTAGAAATATACAGTCATATTTCAGCAAACTAAGAACCGTAAGCTACAAATCAATGCATATTTCATTATGAGGCTGAGAAATATAGGACCTCGGCCTACAACTCGAACAAAGGGAATAAATTCCTTTAGTTCATTCAGTAAATTGTTTTTAAAACGGTTGTCTCTTCTGTCTTTTGTTTTAATTTTAAGAATACGTTCAAAAACTCCAAAACAATTATGTGCTTGTTAAACCTCATTTTTGTGAAAAAGAAAAAAATACATTATTACTTGATTTTAGGCATTGCATGTCGTTACAATACGTACTCTAAACAATTATTATATGTAACCATAAAAAGAAGAATGGTGTTAAATTCATTTAATACAATAAATTGGCGTAATATTGTGACAAGTTTAAGTGAAAGATATTTTTATAATTATTAAAATAATTGTAAAAATCTTATATTAAATATTATATTATATTTTAAATGGTTTTTAAGTATATGTTTTCTGTGATAGTGATGATATGAAACACGTTATTAGAAAATGTATCAAAAGCACGCTTTGTTCTACGATTTCAATTTAAAATGCAAGTTCCATTGTGGAGTTTGAAAAGAAAACATCATGTACATTCCCACACAGATTTTGATAGCGTCAGTGGTTCTTAACAATAAGAAACATAGAACAGCTATGTACGTTTATTACGAACGAGCGCCATTAATTATCTCCGAAGAAATAATAAAAAATAAAGGTGTTTTATTCTAGACGAAGCTTAAAGTAATAGAGAATTTCTAAACACAAATAACTTTGAAATATCCTCAGAGTGTCATAGCATTTGTCTTTGGCAGAGCAATAAATAGTAATAAAAAAGTATTCTTTCGCAATGTTACCAAATGATAATGTAAAATAATTTGGTAAGATATCTGATAAATCTATTGGGAAATTCTTATGTTTTTATATAATAATTAACGTATGCTTATTTAAAAACTATCTAATTATGAAATAAATATTACTGGTTAAAAACGATTGTATATATAAAGAAACTAATATATATATATATATATACTATGCTTACAATGCTATAAATAATTCCGTTCTTGTTGTAAATGTTTCTGCATAGATATTTAAATTAGTTTTTCAAAGAATGTATTCCATAACAAAACAGTGCCGTAGTAAACTGTTATTAATAAGATCACTTCTGAATGTCTAAAATTTCAAATTTACGAAAAGAACAATTTCATATCAAAAAACAAATATAAGAGGGTACTTTTGTAAATGAGGGTATAATATTTTTAAAACACCAAAAAAAAAAACTCGCCGAAAATAAAATGTTTGAGAGATTAGGTTGTCTCCTAATTTATTTACGAAGGCTTTCGAGTTCTTTTTATTTTAAACCGAGGCTTCATTTCCCATTAAGAATTAATATGCGGTTTATTTAGTCGTGAAAATATTATTTTTTTTTATTCTAAACTTGCAACATTTGTAATTATTGTATTTATACATGAATTAATTGTACAGGAAATAAAAATGGCTACAATTAATAAGAATTAAAACAAAGTCGTCCTCTTAAAATGAATTCTAAAATATAACAAATTCGAAATTTGTAATGGAATACGTTCTAAAGGTAACGCGAACTATAAAAACGTATCTTTTGTTTTCACCGGTACCAAAATATAAGCGGCTAATTGGATAGTGTACAAAAGCATTGAAAAAAATTCATAAACTGTGTTGCCATAGTCAGCGAATATTAGATTATGTTTTATTTTATAAAACAAAATCCGAATATCAAATAAAAAAACATAAAAAAAAAATGTGTTTTAATTGACACACTTCATTTAAAACTTCTTAAGTTTATATGTATCTATACATGGATATGTAAATTGTGTATATGTTTTATATATGCAAATTTTAATTATCTACAAAAATATTTAAATTTAACATAGTTTTTTTATAGTATTATATATGGCCCTCTGAAATTTTGCACCATTTTTCAAGACTGAGAAATATTATTAAAAATAACTTATATAAGATAAGATATGAAATATATCAGTCATTCGTGATGTAAACAAAAATAATTGTCCAATTAATATAATTAATAACGGCGATGTCTTATGTTCATGGTTATAACAAAAACTCTAAGTGTATGAGAACTAATAGTTACTAAGTGTTGTCATTTCAGTTCAGCTCGAAATATTCAGCGTTCATGTAAAATAAAAAAACATAATAGAGCTGATAACAAGCCTCTTATATGTCGAAGTTAGTTTAAAATGAATAATATAGAAATAAAATAAAAGGTTCAAAAAATAAATAAAAAAAACGAAATAACTTAAAGAATTTACGAGTTTTATAAATATTTGAAGGAAATTTTGCGATTCACGTTTTTCATTTAACGCCATTCATATTGAAATTTATATTTTAATATACGTTCAAAGCAATCTGCTGCCGAAAATTTACTGCAGAAATATAAAAAATTTAGGTGGTTATTACTTTCTTATAAAATATGAGATAGAGATACTAGCAAAGTAAACGTTTTGATATGGAGTTGCTTGTGATATTTTATAATTTTAATAGCTGAGCGGTTTTAAATAATGCAATGATATGAAAAAAATGTCGAATATAGCGTATTGATTATACATTTGTTTGGTACTAGAAATGACTTCTATGCGAGTTCTTATTCTCTCTAGGCTCCGTTTTGAATAGATCTTTCAATGCATTTGCTGCTTTTAAGGTTAAGATTAGAAAAGTAGAAAATGTAGATGTACTAGAAGAATTGATTTGTTCAGATTGAAGCCAAAAACTAATATCGATATAAACTACCAATAAACTCTATCCCGGTTATGAAATTTAGTCATACAATATTTTACGTACGTGATAACATTATTTGTATGCAAAATTACGTACATTGACTATCACCGTATTTTGTTATAATCATAAGTGTTTTTTTTTTAAATTTCAATTAAACCTATCAACACAAATTTAAAACCCATTTTATTGATTTATATTGAATTTTTTACTTTATGTATATTATCTGTAATTAATTATGAAGACCTTCTTTCTAGTAACAACAAAATAGAAAATTTCTAAATGGCAAAAGTTTGACATTGACATGAATAATGATTACGTTTTTGACACTAAATAAAATCTTATAAATATTATATTTGTTGAAATAAAAAACAGAAAATCGAGTGTCTTAACAATAATTATCTATATTTCATTACTGAATTATAAAAAAAAAATTACGAACAAAACTAGTTTGCACAAAATTTTTATTTTTCTTATTTCTCGGCCATTTTATTTCTTATAAACTTAAAATAAGAATAAAAAGAATTGAATTATTTCACTGCGGATTATATTTTTTTCATAAAATATTAATAACTTAATTTTTTTTTTTATTAAAAAAATAATAATTTTCTTATAAAATTGTCTACAAAACTCAAACATGTTTAATGACGTTTGATGATAATTCTGAAAAATAAAATCAAAAAGTTCATTATGATTGCTATAATTACTCTATTTCCACTACTAAACCGTCAGTTAAATAGTAACTTATTTCATAAAATACAGACGAAAAATGCTTCCAAGCATAATATTACAATCTCCCACAGAATAAAAATTGTCATTCTCAACAACGAGAGAGTTATTTATTCTTTTTGTAGACAAAGGTTGATTCTTCTTTTGAATATATTAATCTTTTATCTATAGTGTGTATAACGTAAAAAACAACGTGAAGGTTCGTACGGGGACACTTCCGTTATCTATGGTTAAATATCAGTAATAAAAAAAAAAATACAGAGAAAATAATAAATAAAATGTATTAATACAGATTATATTTATCTATTGTTAAAATATTTTTATAACGTAGTAACTCTAAATGATCATATTATTGTTATTTTATTTAAAAAATACTACTGAACTACTTGAAGCTGTGTAGAAATCTGGTCTTGCCTTAATTAAATGCAATCGCCTTGCCATCTAACTACATTTGGCCTTCAATAATATAATAGAGTGACAGAAAATGTTAAAAAATAATTACCTATTTGTATCAAAAATTTTAAAAAAATCTATAAATATTTCTTTATACAGTTAAATTTAATTGTATTTAATAATTTTGAACTTCAATGAATTTGTAGTACGTTTAATGATTATAGAATTATTAACGGCTGTTACTTATATCCATTAGTTAAAATGGAACGTATCTAAACATCGATTTAATTACAGAGTCGGTTTGTACATATAGCAATAGGTCATTACCCTGAAGTTTTTAATTGAGATACTGCATATTGCATATTACTAGTCACTAGAACGCTGTGTGTTCAACCACAAGCACTTCATAATTAAAACCATTTTATGGTTGCGATCTAATGACCTATATAATTAATTAATTACGGGGTCATTCCGGAAAGTTTCAGTGATGGAATATGAAACACGCGATATATGGTAATAAAAAAAAACTAGATGAGTCATATTATTTAACTTCCAAAAATTAAGAATTAAGGATAAGAATTAAGGATAATATTTATAAATAAATGAGAGTGGAGTTTATTTAAGAATAATTCCACCGTTTAAATGTACATGTGAAATGTTGTAATTTATTTTAGAAACTTTTTACGAATATTATAATAACAAAAAAATTTAATTTAAACATAAATATTCCGGAGAGAACAAAGAGACCATTTTGAGAATAGCTTGAAGTATGAGCTATTCTTTAGTGGAGTATAAATGCATTGTGATGAAAAAACGGTCAAGTACGAGGAGAACACCTCGTCTTGATTAGACCGTAAAAAGGCAATATTAATAGAGCAAAATAAAATAATTTATTTTAAGGTTTTGATTAAAAGACTCTATTATATAATCGCCGTCATTTCTCTTTTATTACGGCAAGATATAATTTTTTTTATTAAGATAACAATAACAATCTACAAATAAGTCTTTGTGATTTATTGAAATAACTGCCTTCGGTTATAATTTACGCCAGATACAAAGCACACATACATCTTTGGACAATTGGAAGGATCCCAAACTGTCCCTCTTCTTACACGTCTATCGTAACCCCATTATTTAAACATAAATTCAGAGTATTTCTCCCTTATAAAGTGACATTCATTCTTCAGATAATATTTGCTTTGTTTGTAGATAATATATTTATTATGAATAAATAACTCTGTCAAAACAATCATTTGAATTCTTGATTTAAAAATACGTTATGATGTTATAGTGATTTCTAAACACGTAATACTTATAATGCTAGCTATATTATATTTTTAAGTCTGTTTAATACGAAAACAAGCTTAGCAAAGGACTTTTTTTATTTGAACAACAAATACTTCCTTAACATTTCAAATAAACACTATATATAATAAATTACTTTTATTACATTCTAAGGGTCGGAAAACAATTGAAATGTATGAAAGGTCGAAAAACAAATAATAGTTTTATATTATATCACATTTGGAAGGAAATAAAAATTTTATGGTTCATAAAACGGCCATACTGTCAAATCAGGTCAAACGACTGTCTCGAAATCTTCAAGTGAGATGTACGCATATCATAAAAGACCAATTCAATAGACAGATCTTGATGGCCGTTAAACAGGAACATAAAACATTTTATTAACGAAACTAAATTAAAAACTACAATAACTTATATACTCTGTGACAGTATTTTATAACTAGAAAATTGAAAATTAGGCTATTTTACCAAATATAATATAGATGAAATATACCGACTTATTTCTATGAAATTTTTCAATAAGATCCTGCTAATACGATAAATGTGTAAGTTTGTCAGGTTGAATTTATTCATGGATGTTTGTTGCTCTTTCACACAAAAACTACTAAACCAATGTTGATGAAATTTTATAGAATTATAGTTAAACTATCAAAATAAGATATGGCCTGTGATTTATGCCTTTATCGTGTTCAATTCTTGCAGAATGACTTATAATATTTGTAGTATAGTCACCTTAAACTATAGATGTCGCTGATGGTCGTTTACTAAAATATATATTGTTATAAGATTTTGTACATTTCATTCTTATCCTCATCCAGAAGTCCAAACAGGCAAAGTTATTAAAATAAAGTAACAAACAACCTAATTTATAAATTTTATTGAAACCGGTTAGTCTTGGAAACGTAAAAGAGCAAGTGGTACTCGAATAATATTATATGCACATTTATTCGTTTCTTTAATATAATTTTGTGATTTAAATTTTCCTCCTATTAAACCCTAAGTAATATATATAAAAAAATACTTTTCAGTGACTTTTAAGATAAATTTTTAACATGACATGTGTATTTGAGAAAATTATTAATTTTAATATTAAAACAACACTATTATTCTTTAATAACGTGAGTAAATTAAATATATTTCTAATTTACTTCTCATTAATGTTCAAAAACTTTGCTTAAATTAAAAACCTTATAAATGAAACTAGTATTATTCGGATTTACTACGCGGATTTTATTATTTAAAAACTACATACATACGTACGAGGCACACCTCGTCTGCCCGTGATCACGGTTGCTGCAAAGTAACCGAAACGTCGGGATTATGTAGTTTTTAAATAATAAAATCCGCGTAGTAAATCCGAATAATACTAGTTTCATTTAAATGAATACTCGCGAAAATCTTAGATCTCATTATTAAAAACCTTATTTTTTTTAACCGACTTCAAAAGAAGAGAGTTCTCAATCTATATATATATTTACTCTTCCACTACTGGAGTGACATACATTTTTCTGAAATATATTTGGTCCCTTGATTTGTTCCATACTTCTCAACTGTTACAATCATGATTCAGATATAGGAAGAAAATTACGAACATGTCAAATCTTCTTTCAAAGAAGAGTCAGAATTAACTTAAAAAACCTGTATACATCCTTATTTCCATATACATATTTCAATGTCATGAAAAATACATAAACAAAAATGAAGTTGAGGTGAGGGATTATGATCGAGCTAGTAACAGGTTATTACCAAGATAAATAAAGAATCGGCCCATTTCAACGGAAAAAACTTGATTTTTAAAGACTTAACTAGATTATTTTCTTTTTACGAATGCTTATAAAACATAATTCGTTGATAACAGCTCTGTTCAAATAAATTATGTAATATAAAATAATATTCAAAATACTAATATATTATTTGTTGGGGCTATAGTCTCATAATATGATTTCACTTATAATAAAAACCTTAAAGAAGCTTTTTATATTACGAAAAGTTTTTAATGTATACGTAATATTTAAAGGTCTTTGAACAAATTCAGGCCAAACAGACGATATCTTCAGTTGTCTTGGAGTGGTAAATCCATTTCATTAACTTAATTGAACTATTTAACACCGTACTTCAAGCTATGAAACAGCTGAGTCCGTTTAGTTGTCTCATTTTAAATCACCACCTGAACCTTTATCAGAAATTTGCATCGTAATATAACATACGGAGCTACCAGCTACTTAGCACATGACAGTATCAATAAGGTGGACATTACGTTACGAAGAGTTTGATGGAACCGTACGCTAAGTACGAGTATGCATTGTAACGGATATTCAGCGTTTTTCATTTACCAAACAAACAAGGACAAAGTATATGAAATTAATATAAATTAGTTACGACAAAAGTGTCTACCGTAACATTTTCTAATACAAGCCACTTATTGTTTGGGTATATAAACAATTTTTGCAGATTGCTTAATTTAATAAATGTTTATTATGAATTATACACTACATGCTGTTTAAACTTTCTTCTCCAGACTAATTGAATCAAATTATGCTATTATACTCGGTCACAGTACTCCGTAAATACGGCTTCAAGGATTTCTTTATGGTAAGCTAAACATACTGCAGTGATTATTTATTGGACTTCTCGACATAAGTTGTAATTGTATTTACTTTGTACAAAAGATTTAAACTTTAATTTTACCCTTGTTATGAATGTATGTTCCCTATGTTTGATTAGTGTGTAATAAGTAAATAGTAAAAAGTGAACAGTCTGAATTTGTGTAATCACATCAAAGTATCGATCAACAGAAAAGAGTTTATTTTTTGGTGTTACACCCCCAAGTCCTGGAAAAAGTCGACTTATTTCATTGGGAGCGTATAACATAATAAAAAAATATCATATAACCTATATTGGTAGACACTAGCAATATTAAAGTTTAAATTAATTTACCAATATTTTTAGGCTAAACCAATTTACTTGATATACACATATAAATATACATATACATACATATATGTATATTTTGTTTATTTTAAATGTTTTATTTAACGTCGTATCTGTAATATGACAGTCGCTTAAAAATGCATTTATTTTTAATAATTATACTTTTTTCATAAACAATTATTTAAAAAAATCAAATTTGAAAATCTTACCGCAAAATATTGTTATTCAATGAATCTGTATAAGGTTAGATAGAGTCAGTCATTGAGATTATGAAAGCAGACTACACTGACATAAATACACAAGCTTCTTTGTCTTAATCTATCAAGATAAAGACTATCTAGTATTATTATATATGTATTCAGCTAATTCTAGAATACTGTACGGAACCTCTTTTAGACAATCCATTCTGATGCTTGTCCGTGTGTCCTTAACCCAATATTCCATTTACTCAACTAAAATTAATTCATGTTATTTAGAAGATTTATAACCTATAAATATATAGTGATATAAATGCTTTAAACAAATATGTTATAGATATTGATGTCTGAAACGTGATTACGCATGCCTCATAAATACTAACTACGAGTTCTAATAACGGTCACAGTTGTGCATTTTCAATAAGAGAGCATCGAGTATACAAAGTGAAAATAAATAAAATGATTTATTTTATGTATTAATTCATATAATTTAAAATTAACTAAACATCTCAAACTAATTATGTATTTTGCTGATTTATTAAAAACGTTGAAAAATATTGCGTTACCATCACTACGCTTAGCACAAGTTGTATTGTCACTACAAACAAAGCGTTTCCCGTTCCCCATTCAATAAAATACGTTAATGCTATAATGGAGGAAGAATGATGAATGACAATCAGTTAACGCTCCGTATGTGGTGTGGCTATACAAACTTAGGGTAAGCGTGCAGATGTTACGTCCCTACCTAAGAATTCAATTTAGTTGGCCTTCATATTACTGAGATGTCGATATTGAGTGATGTTGAGAATCATGACATAAGTGATCCCGACGTGCAAGTTGAGGGCTCTAATATCGTTTACCTGACGAGCACTGGGATGCATCGGAGTTACCTAAGATTTTACTCGTGTAACTAATGAATTAATTCCACTTGGGAGCATGAACGTGTTAGTACAAAGTAAAGTAATCCAGCAAGCTTCATTAAATCAAAATGAAATAATTCATTTAAATATACATATTAATTAATAGAAAGTAATGTGAAAATTAAAATTCAACATCAAAGTGATATTCAAAAAAAGTGCACACTAATACGTCTTGATACTAATTTATTTTTAAATATTAACAAATTTAAAATCATTACAAGCATTTATTCTCAGCAACCTTCTTTGATTGCATAAAAAAAACATTTTAGAACAAACACACCTTTAATAATACAACACAATAGAAGTAACGTAAAAAAATATTCCAAGGGACGATTAATATCAAACGCAATGTTTAAACAGCGTGCGGTAACAGAATGGCATCTGACTCAGTTGGCATTCCCAGCACGTACCTTCAACAGGTAGACACGAATCAGATTTAACGTCCTGCTATTTATTAAATTCATTCTCGCAAACTCTTAAACAGAAAGAGCTCTTTTATTTCTTGTTTTCCAAATAAGCAATACTTTTACAACTGATTATAAATTAAAGTAAACTATAATCGTACACGACTTAGTCCGTTAATTAATTAATTAGGTCGTTAATTGTACAAAAACATCTCTCATTATGAAATAGCAATAATAGAATATAAAACAAGCCTTTATCATATTTTTTATATATAAAAATCCTACTTAGTAAAAGTTTTGCTGTTTTAGTACAAGCACAACTCAAAGAGAGTTAATAATGGATGAGATGAGTAGAACTTTAAAATACCGAACAAAATTTTCCAACTGTCTAAAGATATTGTAAATTATAACAGAAAATTCTTAAATGCAAATACTTGGACACGGTTTCTTTTAGCTGGGAGTCTACTTGAATAATCGTTGATTGACTACATAAATTATCTTGAACTGTTTTACGGGATTTTGCTTCTTTACATAGATTATATACTATTTAAAATTAATATCAAAACTAGTTACTTTTAAATATTTTAAACCTCTATTTGATACTTCTTTTTATATCGTATTACGATCTATTCAATCTTGTCTAACAATTATTTCTATGGCTCTATTTATTGAGAATAATAAGGACAAAAATATACATTAATTCTTATGATACAATTACGAGCAAATATGTTGAATGTAAATTGTCCCAAAGTAATGTTTCGGCTTAATTTTCATTAGAGAGATTGCACACACCTTTTTGTGAAATATTCACATTGACCCGAACAGATACACCCGAAAGCTTTCTAGTTAAAAAAATAAAAGCTCTTTTAATATATAACGATTTTCGAAATTAGAGAACCGACTAGCCAACTTAATTAATTAAACTTTGACCCATTTACAACTTCCAATAATCAGTTTATTAAATTTATTCAAGATCGCTTATAGATAACCTTATTAAGGTTTAGTTTCGCCGTTTTGGGGATGCCTTAAAATATTTCCAATGAGATACAGTTCGTGTTCCTTGTGATATGAATTGTTTTATGAGAAGTTTCATTTGAATGAATTGTGTTGGTACAGAAACGTCAGCGTGATTGGAAATTAAATCGTACCGCCAATCAAGTGTGCGCATGTGTTCAAATGTCCCATCGAAATTCGGTATTGATGGGCACTTACATGTGATCGATTTTATTCTGAAGGGCTATCTGTTAAAATTAATTATCAGTCGCCATTACATTTTAACAGATGGTTTTTGATTTGACCACTTATGTCTTCGGACAGCATAACGTTGTTTTATGTCCATTATTAAATGTTTGTTTGAATTATCAAAGGGACGTGTATTTTGTATCTGACTGTACGATATTTTAAAATAATGTACCAGCTACCGAATCTATTTTGACACAGTTGGTATGGAATGGAGTGTCATTTAAAAATATTAGTTAATTGTGAAAGTGACCTCTTTAATATAACGAGATCGAAGACTTCATTCACGCGAGTATTCATTTAAATGAAACTAATATTGTTCGGATTACTACGCGTATTTTATTATTTTTAAAACTACATACTCCCGACGTTTCGGTTACTTTGCAGCAACCGTGATCACGGGCAGATGAGATGTCGAGAGGATGTAGTTTTTAAAATAATAAAATACGCGTAGTAATCCGACAAATGTTCGTTTTCTTTAATATAAATGCTCTTGAAATTATTATTTGGACATCATTTAAAAAATCATCTCTTTTTTAAACTATGATTTAATTACAAGTCATCTTCAAAATTACGTATAGCATTACGATATACAAACGAATCACATTGACTAATAAATATCTAGACTTTCAGAATACGCTTTCTTATATATTGAATCTAAATAAAAAAATAAATAATGTAACAGTCAGATTTGAAAATGATACCAGCATTCACTTTCCTGGAAAATGTTTTAAAGAAATAAACTATCCGCCGACGCCTCATAGAAAGTATATTTTGCTTTCTTATTCGCTCTGTCCGCTTTACTAACACGGTAAAATATTTCAAACACCCAATATTATTCAGATTTTTTGAATTCTATTGTACAGGTGAAAGATCATACTTATCAAGAAATCTTTTGATACATAGAATAACGCTCATTTTTAATATTTGTTTTTCGAGATCATTCTAAATTTATGTCATAGATTTAGAAGATGTAGTTACATTTATAGCATTATAACTGTTATTACTGAAATGTATAACAATTATTAAATTATAATCATAATATCATTCACAAACTAAAGTCGGTCGATGTGTACCCGTACCTTGCTTCATTATATTCATCGATTGACCCCAATTTTCTAACAATAACGAGCTTCGAAGATTGACAGGCTGGGTAGATATTTACATTTTAAAGTTAAACCTACTGAAAATATATTTTATGAAAATTTATAATTCAATACCTTAATGCCCTGATGGCTACTTTAGATTTTCTTTTGATCTTTACAGCATGTCGTCTCCTCGTTCTGGCTACAGAGCCTGCTAACAGGGCTCCTTGAGCCTCTATGATAGCCTCATCGCTGGAGTACTCTTCGATGGACACGGGTAGGGCGGAAGGAGCGTAACGGGAGCTTCCCGCCCCCGCCAACCCTGCGCCCCAGGAGAGCATAGAACTCCTAAAAGACCTGAGCGCCTCCGTTGTACAGGCCCTCCAGCTTTGCAGCGGTCATACAACATATCGGCGCAGAACACCGAAGTCTTCCCTATTAGTCACGATGAACGCTAACCCAATGATGTCGTATCTATTCAATAGCGTGACGTAAACGCTTCGCCACAAACACACAATAGAGTTCGTTTAACAAAGAATTACAAAAGCACGTGGCCGGTAATTTGGTATGCGACGGTTGTGCGCTATATATTATCATAAAACAAACACCGCGGTATCTCACTCGTATTAGAGCAGCACCCAGATCGTCAACGCCTCTATTATATGGTGATATCACTTGCTATCACATAATTTAAGTACACCTATTGACTGGAGCACTTTGTTTTCGATGTCATAATGCTAATATCGACCCCACACATGTAACATTCAAATAATGCATATCTTCCGCAAAAATTGCGGTCGTTTACCTTGATGATAGATTTTATCAGCTCACATAGTGGCTTCAGGAAAACTAGAGCAATATGACACAGACAGTACCTTGGTATAACCTTGCTCGTAAAATATCTTCCAGTACACTATAAAGTGAGCCTTTTATATGACAATTTGGCAGATTTAGATAAGCTTCAGATAAATCGAGTTGACATTGGTGGAGCCGACATGCGTGACCTTCACACTGGAATGTATTTATATAGAATGCTATAATATTTTATATTATGGAACTTAACAATGTAAGTATTTATTTTGAGAACCGTGAAGTCAACAGTACTGTGTACTATTTATTTAGGTTTTCCTCTTGTTTTAAATGGAATTGATAAATGTCTATTTAATTATAAACACGTTAACATAGCACAAATTAGATTCACAACGACTTTTTGAGTTTGGCACATAAAATATTTATCTTAACACTTATAACACTATTCTATACACTAAATGGCACTATTCAAGTTTGTGATCGAACGTGTGTTGTTGGGGGAACAAGCGTGAGGACTAACCGTTTAACTAAGGGGGTCTACACTGCGCGCGCGCCGGCTTTCGTACGTATTCGCGCCGAAATAGAAAATGTCATCTGCGTCTAGCGCGCTTCTTGTCAGGACGGATGGCTTTCTTAAATTTAACATATATCATCTAATTAAAACAAAATTCATAACTGATAGTTCAAACAATGACCGCTGATGTAACATTAATTTAAAAATTTAAACACAATTTATGTTCTTATTAAACCATATTATAAGATGGACCAACGTTCGAAGTAGCTGTTCCTGTTACGTTACAAAAAAAAATGTTAATCGTCTAAAAGCATCGCTATACGAAACTTTGATGTACACATAACATTGGCTTAGTAGACATGTGAACAGGAAAAAATTAAAATAATTTAAATTTACAAAGCTTTTTGCTTATTATTAATTTTAATCATGAATTTTTTGTACATTACACAAATTAAATGAAACAACAAATATAACCTTTTCTAAATAAATAAATGCATGTTTAATAAAATGTTTTGAAACATTAATGTAACATTCAAATTGATTATTTTAAAATATTTTTCTTGCAAATATCAATGTTTTTTACATTAAAATATCTGGTTCATAAAATCATGACATTTCATAAGTATTATAAATTGAATTATTTTACTTGTACTGTTTATGGCACATTTTGCAATTGAAACTATAAGAGATTGATTGCTTTAGTGAATGTCAATTTTATTATTCATATAATCTCTAAATTACGTATATTTAAATTCTTGTAAGTACAACTCAATTCAATTCAAACAAATAAATTAAGAATACGACATTATAAGGAAACATCTTTGAAGTAGACACATCTGCTATCAGACGAAGAGAATAGGACAATAAAACTACGCAGATTAAGTGATTCGCAAAGTTTTTAGCACACGCCTGTATATGTAGCAGACGTAAAAAATAAAGAGATTCAAGCGGACATCCTCTTTGAACTTTATTTGTGTCTAAAATTTTATAGGAACGTTCTAAGTTGTTATGTAAGCAGAGGTAAACAGATTGATTCTAACAGATCCTAGGATAAAAATAAGTCGGACGTACTCAAAGTTGGAGAACGCGACATTTTAGCAACCCGGATAGGTATTAAGACTGACGATTCACTAAACATCTGCCAAACGATGTGTCTATTTATATACAGTTGTAAGCGCGTGATCGACCATTTTTAGACTTTCTATTTTAACAACAATAAATATTATCAAATATCGATCGCTTATAAAATATTGAAATATATACATAAAGTTTACTTCTTCATTTTATTGATGTTTAAATATAATATGATAAAACGAACAGTCCAACGACATTCGTGACTATTTTTTTTTTACTTTTTTGTTTCACTTGTTTCTTTATCCGTATGTAAAGATTAATATCGAAAACAATCATAACAAAATAGAAATCTATTAAATTTTTTACAACATCACAGTTGAATTAAAATCATTTATCAGAAATAGAACGAGGAGTCCCCTGGTTGTTTTTTCTTTGTTATAAACCACGGTGAACTTTAAAAAAACGGTTAAAAAAAATTACGATATCAAATTCCCCGAATTTCTCCTAACGAAGATCGTTTTAAAGGCACGCTGATAACACAATTACAAAGTGAGAGAGGAAGCGGAAGCGGTTAGCGGTGAATTTTATAATTATCGTAAACTCATCTAGTCTCTAACCAAAACACGACAGTCTCATTAACGACTGCCTTAATTACTAAGACCAGCAAACCTTCCGATTACATATAAATGTTGAATTCAATATTAACCCTTTCATTACGATGTTTTCATAATATTATCCAGGGATTCTAAATAACGCTCCTATAATAACAGAGGCTCCTGCATTGCGACAGGACATAATTATACCTTACCTGTCATTATAAATTCACATTATTACGTTCCAACCATACTTTTATCGAGAATTAAATATACGTATGGATGACGCTTTATGTTTAAATAAAAAAAATACTAGTCGAAAAATATTTATAATATTAAAATGTTCGGACCTGCACTTCTAATCACGGGGAATGATTTGTATCAGAATAGCTTCTTTGCTGCAATGAGCATTGCGACAATGCCGCCATTGTGTGTCCCAGCGAGGCGAGGGTGCAGTGAGCTTTTAATCCAGATGTATAATAACGCTCCAGCTTGTTTCTCTAACTCTTCAAACTTACTCAGCGTTTTCGAATTTGCGGTATGGAAATTGGAAATTAAATTCAACGGTAATATTTTAGTTGGGAACTTAAACGAGGACGTTTTCGACGTCAGTTCGGACCGTTCGATTAGAATACCGGCTGTTCCTTTACTGTAATTATACACAAGTGACATTTTGTATGACAAACCAATTACGTTCTGAATTGATAATGGAATCGATGGATTCAATGTTGGATCTGTGTTTGTAATTAGACTTATTGGAAGTCCCGAAAACGAATTCGGGACATATTGAATAACCCCTAAAAAGAAGTTGGGATTCATTGAGTGTTCCTTAAGCCATGCACGCTATTCAATTTCTAGAAATCATTGATTCCAAGCACACAAAAGCGTTATTGGAGTCCTTAGAGAAATTTTCCAGGAGTACTTGTCACATATATATGTTAATACGAATGTCTTTATATTTACATTTAAAAATATTATAAACAAAAAAAAAGGTGTTTCGGTGTTAGGATAAATAAAGAAGTTAAAAAAAACAGTCTATACAGAATATATCCCTATAAAATTATAAGGATTACACTAACATTTAATAACTTTGACGTCAAAAATATACTCTTTTTATTTAATTACTGTCATGAATTTGATGCCATAGGAAAAATGAAGTGGTGTTGCCATTGAATAATATCATAATCACAAGTAATAAATACGCAGGCAGAAAATAGAATGACGTGTTGAAAACAATGCGTTTGCTAAAACGAATAATATGTTCTAACGCTTCTCATATAATAAAAAAAATATGAAAGTTCATTAAAGGAAATTTTAAAATATATATGTATATATTATCTATGGTAGTAGTATATTATAGCGGTGCGTAGCATAAATAGAAAATAAAATAGATTAGATACATCCTACAACATTTGTTAGAAAAAAGAGATAATTATTTATAGGAAGCAATGAAATTGGATTTCATTTTCTTTCCGGTTCAGTCCTGGATATCATTTAGGTTAAATAATCGACTCGATGATTCGATATATATATATATATATATATATATGTACATGGCTTTGTTTGTACTCGTTAGTTTATTTTTATACATTTTCAATAGGCATTTATGAAAGTCATTTAAGTTAACGTAGATATGTTACAAGCTATGATAGACGTAACACAATGTAAAATTTTGTTTTATTTGTCGATATTATTTATCTATAATATATAAAGGAGATGAATACATTTTTTAATTCGAAGACTCACTATAATGAATTAATTCATAGAAGGGCTTATCGAAAACAAGGCAGACGATATTTTTTTAACGACGATCTTATGTTTAATCATTGTAGTGTAAAACTAAACAAATGTTAAAAATATTGTATAAAAAAAAATCAGCTCTGAAAAATTTACCTGGTAACCTATTTCTTTCGGAACTCTTTTGTACTCATTGAGAAAAAAAGGTCACAGTCTACATTCCATCCTTCATTACGTATGTTTGTTGGAGACTTTTTTTTATAAAAGTGATGATATATTTCAGGCTGAGTTCATTTGTATTTTCATGAAAGGTTTCGCATGCTTTCCTTGAATAAATTTTTTATTTTATCGAATCGTATTCATCTCAAATAACTATTTAAACTTATATAATAAGCCATATCCCGGAAGTTAACTAATAATCAGCTTACAGCTTTAATCATAATTAAAATTTACGAGAAATGTTATGAAAGAAGAATTTTTACGAAATAATAAAAAAAAATAACAATTCACTGAAGCGATAATTGAAACTTAAAAACCCAGTGATAAGATAAAAAAAAGATGTCTTAAAGCAAGTAATATTAAGCAATCTATTATAAAAAATATATAAAACTTTCATTTGCATCGTTTAGCCCTTAAAATTTTAATGGCGCGTAAAAAACGTTTACTGCAAGAATTTCATTATTAAATGGAATCGTCAGTATTAATAAAGATGATAATAAGACTAAGGCGTAATTCATCATCAAAAGCCTCCAGCAATAAACAATGAATAAATGTATTAAAATGTATTAACAAGCTTCCTAATGATTTCATTACTTAACTTAACTTACTTAACTTCCATAATCAAAATACATGAGTTTTATTATATTTATACTTTCCTTTAAAAACAATTAAACATCTTGAAGAAGCTGTCCGTTACTTAACCAAATATATTCTAAACCGTTAATTATCCGGAGAAATTTATAACCATATTTTATAAACCAGTCAAGAGATAATAAATCTATGCAAAGTAAGTAACCCGAGAAAGGCGAGCGTTTTATCAAAATTATATTAAATTTAACAAGTTATTTTTACTTTATAGAAAAATTTAAGTTAAATAATCTATAATGCATATATTATCGGTATAATCTATATAAAAAATAACCTTTCATCTTTAACCGGATCACGGCGGCTGCAAAGTTATAGAAACGTAGGAAAAAATTAAAAAACAAAAATAATAAAAATCTCGTAGTTATATACGAAAAATATAGTCTTATTTTAATCGTGTACACGCGACAATCTTAGACATCAATGTAAGGAATAACTTAGGTGAAGCCGATTTATAATAAAAACTACCAATGAGCTCCGGTAGAGCATAAACGCTTATATCAGCCTTTGATAGAACAACACTGGCAGAGCGTGCCCTCAATAAGCTGTGTCGAGGCTTCACGTGCACTCCGCAGTGCACTTGACTTAGAATGTCATTCTTCAAACATTTTATACGGTATTCAAATATAACAATCTATATTAAAACTTCGATCATAAAGTCATGTCGAATATTTCAATGAAATAACGTATCTATAAGTAGCAAAGTGTATTTTTTACAAATTGCAACGACATATACTTAAAAAAAAACCAGCGTTCAGAAAAACAACTCTTTAAGATGAACCTCATTTTGCAACTCATAAAACATTCATACATAAAACTTTTTGTTCTTTATGTTTTAACTTCGAAATTCTCGGAAATTCGCAAGTAAAGTTATCTTGTTGAATATATTATTATTTAGGCGTAATATATATTCATAGAAATAAACAAAGTCTTTCTCTGTCTTTGTTTTGTAAGATGATTTAGAAGTATATCTGGTTTTTTAAATCAGTTGAATTTCGAATGTTACGTTCAGAGATATGAACAGGGGTTTATTTAATTTAAACTGGATATACCTTTCAACTGCAAAGCTGTTACAAGCTCAACTTCACGCTTCATATGTCATACAGCTCGGCGACAGGTATTTAGTAGCTCCTAAAATCACCGCACATTCAGAATGTCTAGGTTATTACGTAAGCGAACATTGGCTATTAAAACCGTCTAGAGAGACACGGAATGAGCATTATAAATTGATATCATAAACAGCAAGATAAATTTACGTTGCTATAATAAATAAAATAAAATATTTTACATATTAATTAACGATGATCTCATTTAAATCAATAAATCTTTTAATTTAATGGGCGTTAAACTATAAATAGGTATGAAGTTTATTTTATAATTGAATACACAATAAAAAAAAATTTACTCTTTTGTTGTTAACATAAGTCATTCCATTCAAATATGTTTAGTTTAACTTGCTTGCGTGTGACGAAAATCACTAATGAGCACTTTATTAACAATTAATCTCATCTCAATATAAGTTGCATTAAAACAACTTCCAATCATAAAACCATTATTTGGAAAGTTAAATAACACAAAATTTAATTATCTAAGTCCTTTTCAAGTTACAGCCATTAAGTCTTATATATAGCATTTAAATTTCCTGAATGACATTTATTTTAACGGATACCGTTTGGAGGGAAGACGGAGTGCTAACAAAAGTGTCTGATCAAAACTTGTTAACGTCACGAATAGTGTTATTGCTGTTTAATTTACATAAGGCGTCGAATTATGTTAATTAATGTTAATGCCAGGCGGAGTGTACAATATTTATAATATTTTAATTTCATTTCCTTTAAATAATTGGAAATCGTGCAATATTAAAATAATATAGAAGATAAGACTTAAAATAAATAATAACCATGGTTGTAAGATAGTAAGACAGGGAAATAAAGCGAAAAAACAAAATAAAAAGTTTTTATTCCATAATGACTAACCTGGTTTCTAGAGTGTGCAGTATCACTGGAGCAGGTAGGGGTTCATCTGGTACTTGATAATTAACCTGTGGAGGCACTTGATTGGTCAAAGACAGTGCCTTGTAACGAGACTGTTCAGCGGTGGGCAAAACAATGTCCACCGATCGCGACCTAAGGCTTGTTCCCGGCACAGTCAACGAGTCACCATTCTCACATAACTCCTCCGCTCTAGCGCCGCCGGATAATTTTGAAAAGCAAGAATCAACCGAAGCGGCACGATCCCGCTTAAGTTCCGGGACCGCCAAATAAATATCATGAACCAAACTGTCTCTGGGTACATTGTTGGCTCCCTGCTCTGACGCTCGGACGTTCTCTAGTGAGCTACCAGTCGGCTCAACAAAAAACGCTTCCTGTCGTGATATGGAACGCCTCCGTTGAGGCGGTCCCGGGGGTTCATCGATGGGCGGTTGCAGCTCAAACGAGGGTGCTCCTGGCGACGGTGGTGGCGACTGTAATGGCGGTGGTAGTAATGTCTTCGGTAACGGGACCGGTGCCAGCAGAACCTTTGGTATCTCAACATCACTTTCATCATCTTCATCATCTTCGTCTTCCGCAGAGGAAGATGCCGGTGGTCTCTCGGGTGTAGACCTTTCTTCGCTGCGGCGTGCCAACCACGTCTCCATATGCCGACAATGGACGCATGGTGGCGGAGTACCTTTTCCAGATCGTCTCCGCGACCATAATCGAGGTACCTATAGACGAAATCAACATTAATTTAAAATAAACAGGGAGTTGTGTAATAGAACATACTACAAGAGCCGGAAATTTAATCATAAAAAGTGAGAATAATCTTCACTACATGCTGTTCAGAGGAAGAACAGTTAAAACTTTATGGCTTGTTGGTGCAACAGAATACATTGCCTTATAAGGTAATAAAAGTAACAAACACTTAATCTGTATATATTTGTACAAACTGGGCATCTTTGTCCATACAAATATGTTACTTATCGATCGAAAGAGCTAAAAATATTTGTGAATAATTAAGGAGCGAGTCCTTGGTGTTAGGACAAAAAACAAGTAATTTATATCTACAATCTATATTGATTGGAACGAATTCTAACTATTATTCATGATTAGTAATTATACATTAAGAAACTTTATTTAGTAGTATAAATTTAGTAACGCAATTTTATAAATAATTATAATACCCTCTTTGTTACTAACCTTAGCAATGTTTTCATATTTTTTTCTTACTTTTATATGAATGATCTCAAGGATTTATCAAAATACTATTTATATTAAGTTTATTAGAAATCTTTATGATACACAGTTAGAAAACCTTTCCACTTTTCAGTTGTTTGAACAAAATTTGATGATAATAAACCATCTATCCAAATATATTTCGAACCAAAGTTTAAGGACCATTAGTAATAATTATGATTTTTTTAATAATTGGGTCTTTAAAATGGATTATATAGTAACATAGCGTTAAATACCTTTGAATGTAACTTTAAAATTCATAAACTAAAACACTGTCTGAAATCTAAACATGTTTAAAAAATTGAGGTTTATCTAAAATTTTCCTGATATTCAAAATATCTTTGTTATTTCGAAGATATGAAAACATTAATACACTTTTTATAGTATGCCATTTTTGCGTCCGAGAGATTAATAAGAAATAAATAAAAATTTACAAATTAATATATCTGATATACGAGATATTATAAACCAGCCTCAAAATTTGATATTGTCATGCAATACGTACAAATTGACAATTGACATAAATTGGGTCAAAGTTATATTAATAATATATTAAAATGTTAATCTATACTAAATTTTAAAATTACTGCTGCTAGTGAAAGGCAAGTAACCTAATCCGCCACGGTGCCAACAATTACTTGAAACTCCTTTCAAAGAATCTCTTGGTGCACTTCGGTCAAGCGTGTGTAAACCAATTTTCTCGTTCTCGCAGACTTAAAGTTATTTAAAGCTTTAAACTTCTGTTTAACAAAGCGCCGAGGAAGTTAGTATTTGAGGAGTCTTTTGCTTGTTGAAATATTAATATGTTCAAGTTGTTTCAGTAAATTTTGAATATATTGTATAGTTGCACAATTCGAGTTACGGAATATATTACGTGTTACTAAACGCTTTAGTAAAGGAAACATTACTATTCTTGTATATATTTATTTCAAATAATTATGCTAATCCTTTGATGCCCAGCATATATGTACATTAATTTCTATAAACAATATGTTGTGGGGCGCTAAAGGAGCAATCTTGCTAATATGAAATGTTTATATTTGACCACAGAAAATTAATAGCGATTTAGGTCCAGGTTATCGTTGTCCTTCTAACTATAGGTGTTTATGAAAAAAAAGGAAGGGAATAAAATTAGGAGAAAAGTGAACTTAAGTTCGTAACAGTCAAGTCTATAAAAAACAAGTAGGTGGTAGCGCCTAGCTATGCAAAATACTGCAGCTCGAACGTGGGCTGGTTGACTGGGGAAGTACCACCCTCTCATAGAATATCGGCCTGAAATAGTCGTATACGGATGCGTTTCGACCGATAAGTGAGAGAGCCGGTGTCCTTTCCTATTCCACCCTTTCCTGTCCTTTCCCTTTTCCCACTCTTTCCTCTCTCTCTTTCCTAAACAAGCGTAGCAACGATCCATTCATCTATCCATTCAAAAACTATTTTGCAGATGTCGTGGGCGAAGGTTTACCTCCATCAGGTGGCCCATCTGCTCGTTTGCCCTTTTGTCATATAAAAAAAACAAAAACTAAAATGTTCAATATACTCTACGCCTTATCTATCTTTGTGATGGAGCTATCCCGGTCTATCATAACCTAATATTGTACCTAAATCAAAATTCTAAAAACTATCCAAAAATACAACACTCCATTAATAACACTAATGTACTTTCTTTTAATACATCATAACATATATTTTACTTTTAATAAAATAGTAAAGAAATAATGTCTTCGTTTGTGATAGTGGTAAGATTTTCATGAGTGTATAAACCGTTTTTCAATATAAATTATAAATAAATCTATTGTATCAAATCAATGACATTTTATCTATGAAGTAACAAAATGTGTATAAACTTAAAGATAAGTACGTCATAAATCTTTGGATTTAATGATCTTATCTCTGTTTCTTTCAGATATCCTCTATTTTACCTATAAAATCTCATTTCTAAATTGATACGGTTAGATGCGCATCTAATCTTAGTTTTAGATGTAGGTTTACATGATCAGCGTATAATCTAAAGCAACTAATGTCAAAAATTGAAGTTCATCACATGGAGTGAAATACTCTCACTGAAACTTCATTAAGTATATATTTCAAACTTTTACAAACTCAAGATAAGTGCCAGAATCGTCAGATCCGGGGAGTCGAAGGAACGGCTGCGGGCTCCGTGCTGTGGCACTGATAATAGAACACTAGTACCAGATCCCCGCGCAGCCTCCAACTGTATCTCATCGAACGACGCCGACCGGACCTGGAAAAGCAATTAATAAGCATCCAACAAATTTATTTTACAATCTTCCGTCTCAATGTCTTTCTAAATGACAAAATACCATCGGAACTGAACTTTAAAAACAAATAATATCAAGCCCTGTACCAAATAAGAATCTTTTGTTTCCATGATCAAAACTATCAAGTTAAAAATCTTAATAACTTAAACTATCTAAGCAAAGGAGAAACGGATTAATTTTTCTTATAAAGTAATATTATACACATGGCTTGTAATTGTTGTTATTTTGATCGTCGATAGAGAGATCTCTATCGTTTTATCAAAAGTATCTAATTTCATTTTTCATTCAGGAAACCCAACGTTGTGGATGAACATCTCTGATTGTAATCTTGTGCTTAGCGGGTAGGAAATTGGATTTTTGTCAAAATAAGATAAACGGCTAGAGCAAGAATACATCAATGATGTTTAGTCGTATTAAAACTTGTTGTATGTACCTCTACTTGATTTTTCAGACTTTTTAATATTATTTGTTGACTTTGAGGACAGATTACGAGGTTTTATGTCGGAAACGGAAAATAATGGATGCATAGAAACTTGTCACCAAATTTCGTAAGGTTATAGGCACTTTTACTCAAATTTAATTGACGTACATTCTCATTTCGAAAGCAACATGGTTAATTTATTAATATATAAAAATATCCAAGCATAGACCCACCTACGTCTATACCTTAATATAGTCAAAATATCTGTATTAGTATCTGTAAAAAAAATCTGACGAAAATTATGAGTTGTAAGTTGGAAATCCGAGTATTCTAACTAAACCTTAAACGGTAGTTTCTATATGTTCATATAAAGTATTATAAGTACTTTGAAATTATTTTATGTGAAAACATTTGACAACTAGACCTCCCATCCAATAACAATTAATCATACCCCCACTCTGAAAATAACCAAATCACTCTTCTAATCCAAATCTTAACTCTTAAAAATAAAATATTCTTTTATAATATTTGCATTAAATTGGGGAAACATCAAGGATTCTGTCCAGTGAGCAACAAATGTCACACTGTAGAGTGTAGACAATATTACACAAGATTCTATATAAACATCTAGATCATAAGAGAGAAATATTTCAACAATATTAATCACCTGTCACTAAAACGAGTCACATGTCATTAATCAACCATAATTAGTCATACTTCACATCTTTAATTAGTTGTGGAGATAGTTGCCTTGGTGAAATTATACGGCATCTAAATTAAATGTATATGCTAGGAACACAAAAAATAGTTAACTCCAGCTCTAAGAATGGAAAAAATTAGAAGTAACCATATCATTGGATTTCATTAAAGCTTTTGGCATAGATTTACCCACTTATTGAGGACATCTCGATGTTTCGCACTGAAAGCATAGACGCCCAAAACTATTCCTGATAGACTAAAAGTAGTATTTAAACTGATGTGTCCTCAAGGGGAATTCGTAAACCTTGTCGTGCAAAGGAGTATATATAGGATCACCTTTGTTATCACCAACGAAGATCTATAATAATTTGAACTACAAAAAACTAGCATCACTTTGAGCTATCAGTGTTGTTTGCGTATAAAAATGCATCTTTAAAACTAACTTAGTTAATAAAATTAAGTAGATACCACCGGCATAAAAACGACAGTGATTTTGATTCCACGCAGTAGTATAAACAAATGTTACCTTCTTCCTAAATCTAATTAATGACCAAGTTGAGTAGAACATGATGTCTTACTCAAACACGGAAATTAAAAGTTCTACTGGGATAGGTGCTAAGTTCGAAATAATTGCCTGATTAAATGACTCGTATAAATAGCGTTTTGAGCTTCTAATGTCATTTTGGAAAGTTGTAAACTAAAATAATAGAAAAGTAATAAATACAAGAAACAAAAATCATTTTACGTAGTTACCAGAATTCTGTTACCCGCTTTTCTGATACTCGTTTGATTTGAAAGAAGTAATATTTTGAATTAGGAACAACTTAAAAAATAATTCAACGTGTAAACAATTTCTTTCTTTACTTCAACTTTACAACAAAATATAAGAAAGTTAAATTTAATATATTTTGTTTACCTCTTTTTTACAATTCGGTATAAAATAACATTACTACATTTTAATAAAGGATCAAACACTATGTTGTGTTGATATAATATATGTGTAGATTGAAAAGAAATTAAAAAACTATTTTTCTGACACAGATTTTTATTAATATTTTTTCAACATACTGCTTTGTAATAAAATGACATCTATGTATAGAATAATAACTACTGTTAAAAAAATTGCACGAGGCATGAGTGATATGTTTCAATCTTTCTAAGCTAAAATTAATTTTTAATTAATTATTCTCATACATTTTCGTATATTAAAAGCTTAATTCGCATACATCATATATATTCCGATCAGCAAAAACGGATTTGCAAAAAACTATACAAATGGATAGCAAATTTCTAGTTATAATTACATTTTGGGCTCATCTTTAAGCCAAGCTATAAATTTTAAATGGTTTGTTTTTTTTTCTAAGATCAAATTTAGTAATTGAAATTTCACCCTTCTCTGACAACCGATAGGTGTGAAATTTGGTAGACGTCTTTGGTTCTGATTACAATTAAGTATACTAAAAATTATTGGAAATTCAAGATGGCCGCTACTACAAAATGGCAGATAACCTACTTTTTTTCAATTCAATCAGTATAGATATCAAATGAAAGGGCTAGACAAGTAGAAATTGTCATGGGCTGCCACGGTGCATTACATGTATGCAACGAAGGTCAAGTCTACATAACTTAGTAGAATGAGATCTTTCGAGGGATTACGTATCGAGGTGTTTAAATGTAATAAATTAACATGCCAGCAAACTTGCAATAGTTTTACCTTAAACGAATTAAATGAGATCAGAAATGAACACTATAATCATGAAAATAAACAAAGATAAAAAGAATAAGTTTAAAGGTTTTATTGTAAACAGCCAAATTAAGATCGTAGATGAATAAACTTTAAGCTTAAAACAAAATTATATAAATAGTCACGGGTACTAACATGTATACATTGTTTTATTTTTAAAATAAACCAACTCATAATTTACTCAATTTGTGGAAACAACTGAGTTCACGTAAATTGAAAGATGATATTTTTGAAATATATAAATTTGAAACATGTGCATTGATAACAAGAAGAGCGCCTCAAATATCTACAATCATCCTTTAAAAGATTCGTTTTATACATTATCTGCAAAATTTAACCATGACTGTTTTAAAGACAATTTAACTGAAAAAAAATACCTATTTATATACCGATAGTTAACACATAGTTTAGAGTCCTTTCTTTCCTTTGACTATTCGTTTGTGTCTATTGCATTATTTGTATTAACCTTTAAAAATCCTTTAAAAATGTTTTGACCTAATTTCAATATCAATATAAGCTTTGTTACACGTATACTTCACGTAAAAGTGTCTCTTACAAACCTTTGTAATTGATTCCCTAAGTACTTAAAAGGGAATCTCAATTGTTCCAACTTTGCATTATGGCTGCCGGTGATTTATATGGCTCTGTTTAAATTCGTATGTACTTAACAAGGTATCCTCAATTTATTCCTACAATTTACTTCTTTAATTTTTTTAAGTGGTAGAGCCCAGCTGTAGTCATGTAACTACAAATCGGACATGGGCTGGCTCGACCGGAGAAGTACCACCCTCTCACAGAAAATCGGCGTGAAGTAGCCTCTAATGGTGAGAGAGCCGGTTGCCCTTTCAATATTCCCACCTTTTCCTGAAATTTCTTATTCCCACCCTTCCCTAATCCTAAAAAAACCAAGGCTGGCAACGCATCCGCAACAGAGATGTTTGCCACCTTTAAGATAGAAAAAAATATTTTTTTTTTATACAAAAAGTACTAAATGATTTATTATTTAATGTCAACATGACATTTCTTCTTGGACGTTGAAACCAAAATCCTTTAATTACACTTTCTTCTATTTCAAATTCAGATTCACCTAGCTACCTTCAATTACAATGGCTACAGCTGCACTGTTTTTGATCTAAACTTATAGAGTTTAAAAAAGGCTGGGTGCCTTAACTAAACTTTAAATTACCCTCAAAATTGTCATTAACTACTTAGACGAATCCTCTGTATTATTCTAGTGTGATCTTCCATTAACTTGGGTGTCAATGGGAGTTCGCTCATTAAACTATATGTACTCTTATCTATTCATCATAAATCTTATGTCGAAAGGTATAAAAGTCTTCATCTTTTCAGTGTGATGTGGAAAGCAAAACATATAAACGAAGGAAAACTATTTTGTAAGTGTAACATCGCATCTAAAACGTGTTTCTTTGAGATTACTTCTCTGTCAAATAGTTTGCGGATTTATTATCAAAAAGAAACATTCTGTTTCTTTTTAAGCGATATTTATTCTGTTTTTTTAGTCGTGAGGAATTACGAGCCCAAGTCTAAATTACATTCGACCACACTTGTACGTATATTTCAAGGAAATATCTTCAATTCATCTCTTTAACAAAATTCCAATTTCCTACTCGCTAAGCACAATATTTACAATCAGGGATCTTCATCCACAACGATGACGTACCACAATGAAAAATGAAATTAGAAAATTTCAGATAAAAGCGGATGCATTGAACATATCAAGAATTTCATCAGACCTTCTGGCGCATACATAAAATATATTATTTGAGATTTTGATATAAAATATTCTGCCAACAGACAAAATATTTCCATCACATGAATTATGGCTGTGGATCGTTGCTATGAAAGATATTTATATAAATTTCCTTCCAGCATTTATACATCAGAAATAAAACTAATCAGAATTCCTCCTACTATAATATCTATGGTCTCCTGATGATTTATATTTTGATATATAATCCTTATGAATTGAATTATTTCCAGCCCACCTGTTTAGGTACCTCGAGACTGCTCTGCGTCTTCATATCCTGCGGCGTTGGCGTCCGTGATCGTTTGAAGGTAGTCCGCAGTCGTTGCATTTCGGGCGGGGCGGGCGGCGCCGCTCATGTCGCGGGCCCGCCCCGCCCGCGCCCAGCGCCACTATCACCAACACTAAAACACATCGCATCTATCACCACGAAGCTATTTGTCAGTTTAAATAAACCTTATACTAGCATTTAAAACTACCGAGCGTAATTATAAAATAATTACTATCAATTTATTAAGACTTCAGAGATTTAATATAGCAAAGAGTATCGTACATTATACTTCCCGTGTAATAAAAATGAAGATTGTAAAAACTATTAAAAAGCTAGCTAAATTAATATAAAATTGTGAAGTAAAGTAAACTTCGTCACTGGTATTACAAGTTACCTTGACATCATTGTATTGCCGTAATACTACGCTATTATAATGTAAATTAATCACTGCCAGTATTAAAAAGAAATTTAATGTAAAAAAACTTGCTATTGTAACAAATTCAGTGTAGCCGTTCGATATTTTTATTATCTTGAGTTATAAATATATAATTTTATTCAACAATACGATAGATTTAAGCATGAGAGGTAATATTGCGAACTTTGGTGGAATTAATTATTCAGAACTTTCATTTTTGACACTTTTATAAGTCACACGTACACGACTGTAAAAATTAAAAGCATTTCTATGTAGTGTGTTAAACATTTTGTGTTATATATTCAATAGAATAGATTTTTATTCTTATTTTGTTTTCTATGACGCAATGAATAGGGTCGAAAATAATTATTTAGTTTTTATAGACTCCTAGTTTAATATATTATATCTATACAAGCGATAGTATTATTATATTACCAATTTTTATACACGAAATATAACTTTGTATTTATTTGTTACAGAACGAATATCTTAGTCTCGGAGAACACAAAAAAAAGTAAATCAAAATAAATTACTGCGTCTAGGGACGCTCGCCAAAAGTGACAACATAAACTATTTAATATCCAAATTGTGTAAGTTATAAAAAGTTTAGGGTATCACTTAAATTTTATATACATGATTGTAGACAAAGCTATATATACTGTTACCGCATGAGTGTAATACTGATTCCGTATAGGTAAACGAAAGGGAAACTAGACTTAGAGCGCCTTTACGCGTTACGTTACGAAGCGGTTTACCCTCCCATACAAAGTTATCACTTCAATACTATAGCAATTTTTCAAACGGGGATTTTTATAATATATATACATATATGACTACCCTCACTTATAGAGACTTTGTTTAAATTTATATAAAATCGATATCTCAATAAGATTTCCAAATATCAATTAAGTGCTTCATAATTTCTGTGTTATGTGTTCAAAATCTAAAATTTCTAGAAACCTCAAAACAATACTTTTGTTAAGTATAGCACACGTCTTAGTAAAATAATTGTTTTTTAAAGGTGTGCAATTAAAGTTTAATAAAAAATACCATTTATATGCAAATTCTGACCTGCATATATTTAATAAACATAGCGTGGGTTAGCATTAAAATTTCGTTCGTACATTAGAAACGCTTATTCTCGATTTAATGAAGAGGCAAACAACAATAGGAAATCTCTTTACAATACTGAAATGTAATATGTACCCGTAAAACGAATGACAGAATAACATTTTTATGATTACATATATGAGTTTATGGAGCTACGAAATAAGTAACATCGTTAAAATAATACTCAAGGGCTTAAAATGAAGCAAACAGCATATATCTCAATAATACATTCCAAAAATAATTTTATTGAGATACAGTTCTATACCGAGATTTTTTTTTTAATAATAAGAACCTTTTCGTAACGTTATCATCAAAATTATAATAATACGAGTTCTTAAATATGCAAACTCCTTTCAATGAAATCTCTAGTACTGGTTGAAATGGTTGAGCAATTAATAAGATGTACACGTTTGTGTCACGACCCCAATTAAAACGACTTTTACCGCGGTGATGAAAATTAATACAGGTATTTTTCTTTATATACCAACAGTTTCATTCGTTTTAAAATATTTTTACATAACCCAATAACCTCTTCTATTTACAAAAAAAAATCTTTAATTCATAACTTTCATATGTGAAATTTTGCACAGATTATTCCGGCAATGTTACTTAAAAAAAGATATTGTGTATTTTTTATCTCTGTGACAATTTGTTGTCAAAGGGATAGTGACATTGACAGTCGTTCGATGTTTTTATAGGAACGCTAGTAGCTGTCAACTGTCAATTACATATTTCATTCGTCCTACGCCTCACTTTTTGATAACAAATCTAATATTACAATTTCAGAAATTTCTCACAAAAACAGCATTCTGTTGAAATGATCTCGATTCATATTGTAAAACCCAGATACATTAGTGTTTTACGATGATTTTTATAGAATATTTTTTTAATAATTTTAAGTCATTGACATAATATAAGTTCTTTTATATAAATTATATAAACAGTGACTATATATTAATTATTGTGACAAAAATTATGTATAGACGTTTTTATTAAATCAAATGTAAAATACCTATTTAGAAAACATTTAGATATTGCCAGTGCAAAAAAAAAAGAAAAAAACGTGTTTAAAACGTAATACGTGAATATATATCATGTTATATAAAAGTAAAAGTTGGATAATATTTTAGTAAGAATTAACCCATAAAACCCCCTGTTAGACCTCCAAGTGTCGAGAGGCTTTTTAGAAATGTGAAAAGAATTCTGAAGTTAACCTATCACGCTTTTTCAACGAGGGTTGATAGGTAAAAGGTTAAAATAAACTCGAAAATATAACTTTTTTATTTTGACGTAATTTTTACAGTTTATTTGATCATAGCTATTATTTTACTTTGTACTGTGAAAACAAATAGCATATAAATCTCTAAAATTGTATTGATATAAAATAGGCCTAAACATAGTTACGAGTTTGTTACAAGTACAAAATGTATTATATCAACAAACAAAAAATTGCGTGATACTATACCGTTAGTCTTATTCTTATAGTTCGCCTTTAGCCATTTAATACATGAAGTGTTACAATTAATAGAGTTATTCACCCTTAGAGGTAGATTATGATTACGTAAAAAAAAGCGTGCGTAATTTTTATATGAAACAGTAAAGTTATTGAGGTGTTAAATATTTTTAACGAGTTAACAATATCTTAATCTTGATAATCAATAAACAAACGGAATCATTAAATATTCACGAACCCGCTAGTTCGTTTCATTACCTAAAACATTTGATGGTGATGTGCTAACCGTAAGAACTTTGTATTTTATTTATACATTAATCATTATTAATACTAATTCTACAATATATAAATATAATGCCCACTGTAAGAGATACTTCATCGTATATCCGCTAAACTCTGTACGATGGTTATGGCTGGAGAAAATTGATAGCAGTCCAGACACGACTTGAGAGAAACTGGTGTATTATTAGTTAAATTGCTTTTTGGTAATTCTAGGGCTGGGCTATTTAACCAATTTGCCAGTATACAAGTATCGTTGTGACCCGAGCTCAAAATAGAAGTCTTTTTGTAAAACGAATCCTGAACCAAATATTTAATTTAAGACTGTTGAGTTCCTTGATGTTATATTTATATTATTTAAAATTTTCTTTAATCAGGTTTCAATAAAATATATTCATAAAAAATAAATGAAGCATTTTTAACACTAAATATTTTTCGTAACACTAGCTATAAATATTATTTGTTTGAAAGTTCAAATCACGCAGCGGAACTCATATTGCAAAACCTATTTTCTCGTAACCTTTACAGAATCACTTTATTTTCCGGTTTTAATTTTATTCCGACTTGAATGCAAAGCTATAATAAGTTTATCTCATTAATTCTCAACTATATGTTTGTGCAGGTCTATACAGTTTGTTTATGAAACAAAGACGGAATTTCAATTCGCCTTATGTTCAAAATAAATCTTTATATTCACAAAAGAGCTTTTAACCTAACACAAATTTAAACGTTGGTAACATTTCTGAATAGTATACTTAGATACGCGGCGTTAAAAGTTTTACTTTCATAAATCTCCGCATATTACAGTGTTAACGTAGAATTGTATGAAACACGGGCAACGCGTCGTATTTACTGTGATGACACAAACTTAGACTAAGCTTACAGTATGTACATATGTATATAAAATGAAATTAATTTATGAGATCTCATTTATAAATAAAGTTTATTACTTCGTCCACCGAATGGGTATTTTAATCTCAATCAAACAATGTATAATAATTATTATGCCTTTATGTTTTAGTCAGACATATTTGAAATAAATGTTCGCGTATAAATCTGTCCTCTTAGGGAATAAAATTTGTATGAAAAGCAACAAACATTTATCCATTTAGATTTGAGTCGCCAACTCTCGCGAGATTAATATAGACAATTAGTTCAGATAAAGTTTATATGAAAACTTTTTTTTGGGAATAGAACATCTCATTCAGACATAAATAAGTATCGAATGTAACTTTAAAGTTACTTTATTTTGTTATAAATAAGTCTCTTCTATAGTTAGAAATTCAATCTAGCATAGAAACAACGAAATATGTATATCCAGAACACTGAATGCATTAGCTATTTTCATATCTTATTAATGCTCTATAAATTTATTGGTTTTGTCTCCAAGAAAATGGCATCTACGAATGTCTTGTAGAAATAAATACATATTTGTTTCGACAAACACAAGAGACGTAAACAAGTTTCCTTACATTTTTAAGCTGTATCAATAAAGCATGCGACAGCTATAAAGGAACATTAATTGGTTGAATGTAATTAAGAATGAAATTTTTGACATCGACTCGAATATTCTATCTTTATCATCAGACATCATTTTTTTATCTGTTACATTGAAAATAATTTTATGTACTCGTCTTAATTTAGATTCATAAATCAATAACACTGAATCCGTCGGCATTTAGTTCGACGATGGAAATAAAATACGAGCCCGGGCAGTGCTTTTATTGAATAAGGGCATCACATTGAAAATACAAACACGCGACAAACTGATGAATTCTCATACATTTCATCAGCGTTACGTACACAAACTATTATTGAAATAAATCAAAATTCAGAAACCAAAAACGTAATTTATCAGACAGGGTTATAACTGTCCGAATTCTACCCAACAAAATTTTCCACTGCTCAGACAAATTTAAGGATCTTCAACAATTCACGTCCTATTAATATTTGAAGGAATCGGTGGATTTATTTACGCTTGTCTTATTCGTTTATGAAAATTTAGTATCAATATAAAATTGCAGATTATTAGAAATGATTTAAATGAAACTAGTGTTATTCGGATTTACTAAACGGATTTTTATTATTTAAAAACTACATAATAATAATAGGTTACTTTGCAGCAACCGTGATCACGGGCAGACGAGGTGTGACACCTCGTCATTTAAATGAATACTCGCGAAAATCTTAGATCTCATTATATTCGAAATGATGTTAGAAAGAATGTATGTTTAAAGGAAAGACTTGTAACACTTGCTTAAAAATTTAATTAGTTATTGGTGCCTATATAACCGACCTTTGTGGGCTAAGGTCATATGATTATAAAATTCATCTTTTTTTTTTGTAATGTTTAATGCTGTTAGCCCTGCGGCTTTTACAGCGTCACTGGAAGAGTGGGCCGGTGCTGGGACCGGCCCGTTACGAAGGGGCCTCAAGGACCCCCAGGGTACGTACGTAGAATTCACCTCTTCAACATTACCATTAAATTACTGTATGGAGTTCTTAAAGAGAGGACTGAATAGATATTTGAAAAGCCTGTAACTCGTAAAATAATATCCTGTTATTGCAAACATAGCCCTTTGCAACTTTTTATGTTTTATATGTTTAAAAGAAACCTACAACTTCTTTTAATAACATTAACTCAGTAAGTTTATTCATTTGTAATATAAATTGTAAAAATATCAAGTGTTTCGAACCTGTTTGCCAGCTCCTATGATACAATGTAACTGACAAAATATGATACACATACGACGGAAATTGGAATTACTGGCATCGATATGTTAAGAGTTATGGTCTCAGGGGCGATACGTGCTTGAGATACAGAATCAGAACTGAACTCATCAACCATTCTACCAATTACTGTCTGTTACGTTTCTTATATATCCTAATAAATTACTTCGTAGAGAAACTAGCTCCGTCCTGAGTCTTTGTGGAGGCGGATAAAGATGTCATAACTAATGAAACATTAAATGTTAAAATAAATTCGCCTATAAATAAAATTTCCTCCAATTTTTTAATAAAACTGTAGCAAACGTGATTCGTATGCATATATCATATAATTAGGAGTTGCAGACGTTAATACAACAAAGAGTATTTCCGTCCTTACTGTTGGAAGTGAAATAATAAATTTATAAGTCTGTTCTACATTTTCATTTTGCTTTTCATTGTGGAATAGCACAGTTATATTGAAAGATAATTTTCGGAAGGATGACGTCATGAAAAAAAGTTAAAAATTCGAACACTAATTAATTAACTTCAATGAGTATCATGACGCAGATTATATAAAAAATATATATAAACTGACTCTTTATGATTCGCTTATTTAAATAAAATATTGCGAGTGTATTTTATTTATTTTAATAAATATTTTATGACGCTATTATTACCAAGAAGTTCCAAGTTTGCAAATCAACTGAAAATAAATCTTCACAAGTCTGAACGGGTTTAATTTAAGCCACATACATTTATGTAACTAGATGGAAATCGAAGACCGATGCAGCAAAAATCTCACTTTACTTTTATCTAGAAAAGAGAATTTATCCTGAGGTTATTTTACAAATAGTTGAAGAAATCTCACTGCAATCGTCTTTCAAAGAGACAAAATATAGCAGGTCCTTGAGAGCTTATAGTTGAAGTGTAATGGTAAGATAAGTTTTTATTTGATCTCCGTCTAGATTGTATCTGACGATTTTGAAATTTAAAATACCAGTAAAGAATATTACGTCTCGAAATAAGGATTCCAATACATTTTTAAAAGAAATTTATTTAAGAGTCGGAACAAAGCGAGTCTACTTGTAGTACAGTTGTTTACACAGAAACAGAAGTATTTCTGCTAAGATTTCGAAATTAAATATATTAAAAGCCTTTCGCAACAAAAAGTTTACTTTCCAGTCCTGAGACCTTAATTGAATACAATTGCGTATCCTCTTTCGTTTCTTCTTATTCCTGCGCTAGCCATAGCCATTCCTATTAAAGTCAAACTATAAATAGTTACTCCCGATATAAATATAAAACTTACATGATAATAACAATATGCTGACACTAATTTTGTGAGCGTTATTGTCGTAAAGTTTATATTTACTAAGTTCAAACTGAGAGCGTAAGTCTATTTATTTGTTAAGACTGAATTCGTTAATAAATAAAAACGCAAGACGAATAATACATTGCATACATATGGGGAATAATATAGGCATTTTGTGGGAAACAAACAAAAGAATTAGGCATTCTAAACGACGATTGCAACGTACTATCGATATTATTGTGCTGTCCCATTGATATCCCACCGTGGAATGCTTCTGTTTAAATATCATTCATTGTCTGAGCTACGTGCCCGAGATGCCGGCTGTGCTCTTAGAACCAGAATAATCCTCTTACCGTCTTCCACTACACCTTATTAATTCCCTTTTAACTAACAAACTGCCCATTAATTACGATTACAAAGCTGATGATAATAAAATTGCATATAACGCAATCGATCCTGTATACGCCGTAAAAATATTTTATAGCTTCTATAAGATTAAGATAATAAATGTTATCTTATATGTTTATCCAATTTTAAATTATATTACATGAACTAAGTATAAATAGAACGCGCTCATATAAATAGTTAGTGATATTAGATAGGGATACTCGTAAAGAAGATCGCTCTCGGCGGACGGAGTGCTTATACACCAATCAATATATCATAAAAGCGATAAGGAATTGATGCTGCGTTATGGTGTTTCGGATTATTTCCTAGCAATTTTTTTGCATACTTAGAACTTTTCCCATTATATTTCATACAAAGATCTTATGAAATGTCGTTTTAAACACGCTTTTCGCTATATATCTCCGTTTAAAAGCTTTATCATCAAGTAACAGTTAGGAAGCGGATTTTCTTGAGGTTTAGTTTCTCATCCGTCTTAAAATCTTGATACTTAATCCTCTCCCGCTGAGCCATGTTACGAAATCTAAATCGCAACGAATCTTCAGAACATGAAGCATCATGTACGCTATAATTATAATAAATTTAAATAATATTTAAAAAAAAATAATAAAAAACATACATTTAAAAATATATTAAGTAAACACATTCAACATTTCCATTAACTTATACAATTATCACTTTATCATCATACATATATTTTTTCTTAAGCATTACAATATGAAACATTCCCCGTAATTTTCGGCAATAACACAGGAAGCTCAGAGACCGAAATAACGTATTATTATTATATTTAGTCTATAAGGATACCGTTACACCCACAAAATATCTGCTTAGTAAATCACGTCTTAGACTAACGGATCTCGTTAAGAGATCGGACAGTTTTATTACATTGTCTGTGGTGCAAATTTACTGATCTAGTTAGCATTCAGTCACTCAAATTGACTCGATTCTTCTTCTTTTAAGTTTAAATAACATATGACTACTCAGTGTGTTTAGTGGTTTAAGAACTAAAATGATATTTAATATAAATACACCAGTGTAGAGGCATGAGTTACATGATATAACACCCTGGAATCCTCTTGAGAACAAATCGGCTATTCTTCAGGATTTCACCTAGAGAATGATAGAGGGGTTTTAGGGGTGGCGTACGTCAAGCTTAGCGAAGATAACTTTGAAATGGGCCACTGAAATAGAACTTTTTACAAAATAAAAATTCAAAATTTTGCCAACATTTTCTAAGACCTTTTACTAAACACTCACTATAGATTTGTACTACATGAATATGTTCTCAAATAATAAAATATTCTCTTATTATTAATTATGAAATAGTCTTTATTTTTCTATAAAATAAAACATACGTTTTTGAAAACCTCAAATAATAATATTAATTTCAATAACAATCACAACAGTACAAATATAAAAAGCAATCTTCGTGTCCTTTGTTTATCTATTAATATCGTTTATATATAATAATATCACATTTTAATTTAATAACTTCCATACCAAATACGAATTTTGTTATTAAACAAATGCTTATTATATTTATGTCTTTAAATAAATATTCAGAATGTTGAAGATCAGCGCATACTGTATAAAAAAAAAAAAACAAAAAGGAACACCAAATCTTTTTGAATTTATAATTTGCTCGGCTTCATAATTAACTTTCCTTCTAAGCGTCGAGAAAATTAGATACAAGGATTTAAATGTTTCATAATTTCACCATTCAAAAATATTATTAATTTAAGACAAAGTGACTTGAATTTTTTTTTGTAGATATATGTTACTGTAAAAGCTCGAACTACGATAAATCTTAAGATTTTCCAGTAAACCTGAGGATTTACCGACATGAGTTGGTAAATGTTGAAAATAGGACGATTCTTTCAGATTTTCACCATTCGAATTCAGTGTATGCTAGATTTTACTACTCCCAGCTCATTTATGTTGGCTTTAGGAATAACACAATGAGGATGTCTTAATTATTTGTTTCAATTAAACTAACCTAACTTAATACGTTTTTGGACATTTGCCATAAAGAATCGTTAAATCATAAGTTTTACTGCAAGATCTTAGTATTTACAGTAAAATTTACATTGTCTCTGGTCTGAGACTCTCTCGTAAATAGTAAAGAGAGAACAAAACATATATTCAAGAAAAATACACAAACTGGAGTATTTAATTATTTTAAGTGAAATAAACTTATTCCATTACCAAGAAACCTAATTATTTCATAAAACCTGTTAACAAAAATTAATATTCTCTTTACAGAAGTAGAGTGTTTAATACTGTATTAATTTCAACTGTGTAATGTTTAATTACAGTCGAAGTAATTGTACATATGTTAAGTACATTAAATAAAAAGCTATAATTGACGGTGAACGAGCTAATTTAACTGGTTACGAATATTTTAAGTAAACAAAATAAGCAAATGAGAAATATAGCAATCAAGTTTTTTGAATTACACTCACACGAGACGGGATTACTTTTCAAATTAATTTTTGATTAGAATTGTTTAAAACTTTATAACTTTAAGTGACAGCGAACCATGTGATGTGACACTGCCCTTATTTTATTATAAAATAATTAAATAGAATAATTATACAAGAAATATAGGTAATCTATGACGTAATTTATCACAAAATTTTTGTAACGTAAATTCTGCTAACATCGTTTAAATTGTCCTAAAGCCAAATAGTGCTCAAAAAAGTAACTTTTGTTAGAATCGTTTATTGGGCCGTAGCTTGCTCTGAGGGTTGGTAAATAGAATAAGTTTTAATTGCACTCTTTTGGTGAGGTACTCCGGCTTACTAATTAAATAATTGATTAAGATCCAACCTTTTATTTTCTTTTTTTTCTGAGGCTTAATTAATTTACTCCCAAAATTTATTACCCAATATGTGAATGATCACAGATAAATAATGTCGGATGTGTTGTTAACAGTATTGCCAGGTTATACTTATTGTAAATGGGTTATTAAAATTTTGCATTAGAAAAGGTTGTCGTGAATTCTATTCCGTACTTATTTATTTTAATAATACGTAAGACGCGTGACTTATATTGCTCGCTACATAATAATTTGTAATTTCCAAAGAACGTTTCACATAATTTAGATCGATTTCATTACAAACTTTATGCTGTACTTAAATATTTATGGTGTGATACTTTCTGAACAATCCATAGAGTTTCTGAACAATCCATAGAGTTTGCGCCACGTGAGATTACATATGTACATGCTAGTATAATACAATATAGAAAATTAACGTGCGTAACGTTTTCAGAGCTAATAATTTTTAATTTATTATTTTATTAAAAAGATGATATATTAAATTATAGTATCCGTTTGTTTTGTACAAACTAATAACAGCAATTTAATTGACTTTGACAACCAAATATATTTATTAAATTAATTTTAAGTAGAGCCGCTGTAAGCACTCGTCCAATAAATAAATTTCCTCAAAGAAATTGTGGAGGAAAAATTAGTTATAACTCAATCATAGACCATTCTGAAAATAGAGGTGAAAGAAATGAAACACTATATTTTTTACTTTTTACTGGAAAATATGGAACTTTTAACAGTGTATTATCATATAAAATCTTTTACCTGTCTACCTTTTAGAACCCTTTTTGTTAAAGTTTTTTCAAATCGAAAAACTATTCATTGAGCTTTTCAGCCATTTACCACAAAATCACGGCATTCGAACTGATCACGAAGACGAATATCAAAAGACAAAACTGCTGATCACAGAACAGATTAATTATTGTAATTCTAAATAAAAATCTTATTGAAAAAGTCATACAAAAGAGCTCCTTAAATACGTGAAGCCGCCGTCGGCTCTTAGACTATTATAAAAGTAATTTCATGACCTTGTATAACTTAAACTTGTTAAAGGAGAATCGAATAAGTTTTTCATTTATAAAGTTATTGTAGCAAAATAATTGACTCAACATAAACGTAATGATTTAAAGTGAAATATTTAATAGACGAAACCTACAGACATCGATTCGTATAGTAATTATAATAAATTAATGAACTCTATATTCTACACGGTTGTTTAGTACACGTAAAAGTCAAAATAATCCATGCAAATTACATAAGCATGGAACACTCAACGCCACCGTCGAGGCAGGTCTTTTAAACCTTTTAAAAAATTTCCGACAAAAATTTGTTGCGTTACTCTCATACGAGACGGTTACGAAATATGTAATATTTATATTTTAGAACCTTCTTCCTGCCTTTACTATCGATGTTTAAGGCTTGTAGATATAATCCTTTAAACATTACCTCTTATGATATTTTGGCACGATGATACGTAAAGACATTATCAGCTATTTCGATCATATTTAAATTAATGTTTATTATTGGTTTAATGTTTATTTAATGTTTATTACTTTATTTTTAAATAAATTTGACTTCCACTTTAAGTCACACAAAGCTCTTATAAAAAGCTGATTCCTCACCTGTCGGAGAAACAGTTACCGCGTCGACAATGTAAGCCACAGCGAAAACCTTTAGCTTACAACTCATATTCATACAACATAAAATATTATTTGAATAAATAGACTTAAAGATATTTAAGTTTTGTCTCCACAAAATTGATGTTGTGGCTACACAAAACTTATTGAAATCACCATTTATATTTAATTCATATAAGTTTTTTCTTCGTAATACGAAATTTATGTTATTTCTGTATTTTAATAATGTTGACGGAAGCTGTAAAAGGCCTGTGTAGATGGAGTGAATTTGTGTTTTTTCCAATAAATCGCTCATCGAGAACCAAAAGAGTGTGTACGAGCGTCGTTCGTTTGAACTTTGACAGGTTGGTAAAATTTTAATTAATTCTACGATACACTTCGCTGAGGTATTTCTCAAAAGGTTTTGATAAAAATTTGAACGGAATAATAACATTAACGGTATTATTTGGAAGCTGTCATTAATCGATTCTCTAGTACCAAAAAATATAAACTACATTACACCTCAAACAGTTACTAACGAATTATTACAAATATAAAATTAAAAGGATATCTCCAAGTGCTTTAGATTTCAAATAGGAGAACGACTTTTAGATAAAGTAAAGCCACAATTCATCTCAATAGCATTTATTAGCCAACGGGTAATATTGTTGTTTGGGTATAACTTACTTAATTATTCTAGGCTATTAATTTTAACCGACGCGCGAATTTCTTTGACCGCTTTAACGTGAGCCAACTCCGGCAATAATGACCGGTTAACCAATTTCGCAAAGTTATTAAACTATGTAAGTTAGAAAATTTAATCGTTAGGAGATAGTATTGTAATAAAGAAAATATATTCAATCAATATTTTATATATTATAATAAAAATATTCGTATGTAAGTATAATATATACTCGTATGTATATATGACTGCTTCAAGTATATCTTGATATGTTTTGTTGTTTTATGTTAGAACGCAAAAAACCTACAAACATTATGAATATAGTTTTTTATTATTGGAATAATATTAAATTTATCAAACCCGTGAGCTCTGTGGTTAAACTAAAACAAGCGAGTAAACCAACGGGTAAAATAAAGTTGACCGCATCATATGAAAGCGCTGATTTAGGGTTTTTAACAGACAGAAGTAAATTGATTATCTTAAAGCGTTTTGAATCAAATGAGCTCGTTAGTGAAGGCGGCGCTAGTCAATACGATACATATATAATCTTGAACATAGTCGGATCGACAAACAAGACGTTCATTCGTTTTTATAGGGCCGTGTTTACCGACTCGTTACTCCACTGCTCGATATGGCAACACTCGAAAGAAAGAGACGTATACATAAAAACAAGTAGGTTATTTTTATTAGTCGAACTTGTTATCTTCAAAAAAATATTCTGTTTATGCTTTCACAGATTATATTCAAAATAGTTCTCTCATTCAGTCCACAGTCAAATTACTTTTATAACCTGAATGGAATCGTGTAAACGAAAATAGTCAATGTTCGAAACAAAACAAATACTGGCATTATAATTTAAAATGCCATTGTTTTTAGAATATTTTATAATAATTTTAAATTTTTGTCCCGTTTATAACTGTGTGCAGTCTGAGTATGAAACCTTTCGCTTACATTATTCATGATTCAAATATTCTCTCTGTACATAAACTGCTGTTTGACACGTTTTTATAATCACGCAAAAGAATTAAATGTATCGTACTATACAGATTTTATATTTAAGAACACGATATAACGGTGACTTTGAAACATTTGTTGGATAAATAAAAAATTACATTCAAAAAATATATATATCTCGGCTACTATTTGCATAGCAATGACAGCGAGCAAAATGCTTTTATAAGACATACTTAAGAATAATAGTATTTTAGAAATAATAAGTTAATAATATATATATTACATGTAAGATATGAAAAATGAAATATAATAGACGAAAGTATTTTTATTATCGGAAGCGTCCAACAATTTCTATTAAGCTGTCAGGTGTAATCGAAACAAGGCACATCTTTATTAGTCACGTATACATGTTAATCATAGCCCAACAACCGTTCCTATTACAAAACCCGAGTTGGCAACGAAATTTACGAAACGTACAGTTAGCAACAGTGTATATTTTATTATATCAAAAGACGGGAATCCTTACCGGATCCGTAAATGCGAAAATTTGTATATATATATATATATTTCTTTATAATTTTCTTAAGTTCAAACAAACAGGTAGGTGGTTGTGAAATATGAAAAAATAATTTTTAAAGTCTATCAAAAGGACAAAAACATTTTATATGGAAAATGTGAAGTTTCTTAGAAATTTTAAAACAGACAGATATACTATCTTTAATTGGTTATGAATCTTAGATTTACGGTTACAATGTTAAGTTATTAACAAAGTTATTAAAAGGGTTCTTTTAACTAAAAGTCACGTTATTACTACGCCACAACCGAGTGTAGTAATTTTATCTCCGTTAATCCACAATCATTGCTGTCCAGATACTCTGTAACTTTGTACATACACCTTGTAAATTTATCTAACGAATTATACATACAGACCAATCTCCGGAATTGATATGAATTATTAGGAAGAATACGTTACTTTTTTTAATACTTTGTATATACAAATATATTTTAAGTATTCAAGTTAATGAAAACTAGGAGACAAAAAAGCCCTAAACTGCATGAGAGTGACGTGGTGGGTTCAGAATTGAGATAGCATAGATATATTTGATATTTTCTGACCCGAACCCATACTTACTTTTTCCTTAAACAAAAATATTTCTGGAAAATTTTTCTCCATAACATTGTAATTCATGCGATTAAGGAAAAATGATATCCAACGATACACAACACGTGTGTTACTTGAATAACAAACAAAATCTCTGTCAGACCGCATCATTATCTTTTAAAGTTACTGTAACGAATAAAATAGATTATTAACAAAATAATCATCACCTATTACACATCAAGAACATAGAAGTTTTAATTTATGATATTATTTATATGAAATTTAAATAACAATAGTGTATTTTTCAAACGAAATAAATACGTTTCTTCGACTATATTCATGGTACGGAGATTATTGTCGCAATGTATTCCCAGATTCCTTGTAAACCGGCTCTGAAGATGACAACCATCAAATTATTGCGTTAAGAGGAGTTGACTTGAGCGTCGGCTACCCTGTTCCTGAACACTATTGTTGAGGACGCTTTACAATGAGAATTTCTTTTAATGAACTCGCCATAAGGTTATTCCGTATGACACGATTAACTCGGTAGACAATTACCAGCGTAATAGAATAAGCAATGAGAAAGTTAATGAAACTTGAGAGACCTTCAGGTGTATTTATTTCTGAATAATTAAATAAAGCCTCTGTGTTCAATTATATATGTTGTACATTATAAATTTATATGCCATGTGTAGTGACCTTAAGTATTGGTTACCCTATCAGCTGGAAACTCCGAGTTATTAATATTAGTATGTGATGACAATTGTATAATGCTACTTCAATCGACTTTCGCTCGTATTAAATCGGAAATTGACTTATTTGATGTCTGTTTCACTCTATTCTTAAATTTTATTAGGGCTTTCTATTTATGGGTGCTATAAACTAGAAAAATTTTAGTATCTACCCTCCACTGCGGTAATTTTAGTTGAAAAGTAATATGAAATCAGTCAGTTAGGACATCCGTTATAAATCTAATCGAATATCATAGAAAAGATATTTTCGAGATATAAAATTAAGTTGATAAAATATATGAACACAGAAGGTTTTGTATTGATTGGATGCGATCACAATGAGCGATTTCCTTGGTATATTTGCATAGCAATGGCGCCCTGTTAAGACGTATGTAAAATTGTTAAGATATTTTTAGAGCGGGCTGCACTCAGCTGGGCGAGCTCAGTTTAACGTCGGTTTGAATCATAAAGCAACATTGACGTCAGTGCTGTGCCTCTTTACCTATATAAACTTTCATCTGGATATGCTAACAAAGCGCCGTATCGCCCGTAAAAATTTATAGACTATCCAATTCTCATTCAGTTGAAATGAGAAAATAAGATTCATTTAGCATTCTGTGCTTATTTTTTTTAACGACATATAATTCTTTAATATATGTAGTTTATAATTCCTGATATTCTTATACAGTGATATCTTCTTGTCTGAATGCTTAGTATATATCTTACATATTAGAGGCGTACGTATGTACCTATATATAGTAGTGGATTTAGGTTGTATATCTGGGACCACGAACGTGATGAAGGGTTCGTCTTGTTAGATCATCCGATGCTGTAATATTACAGCATCACGTGTTCTATTTATATCTATGGATATATAAAACAATTTCAAACGAAATATGAATTTTAAACGTAAGGCTACGTGTATCGTATTACGTGTAACCCACATACTTAGGTATAAAACAAGCTTCTGTTAAATAAGCTAGTTTGCTGAATATATGGTAATATTGTGAAAGCACCCACGTCTTGATACATTAGGTATATTATATTACAGTGCAGGTAAATTCTTCGACAAGAGATGCGGTGAGGATGCGGTGTAACAAATTATACGTAATAAAATAAATACGTGCAGTCGTCTTCAACCATTGTATCTCGTTATATTCATTTGATATATTACTAAAGTTTCTCATACACCAGCAATGTTGTTAGCGTGTTTTGATACGAAATCCTATAAATAAATTTCTACTTGAACACCCTTTTTTTGCACTTTTAAACGTATTTTTATGAGCCAGATTTTAGTTTTTAAATGTTGTTATGATCAACAGACAGAGTTCGTGAACTGTTGATCTTTAACATTTTTGACTTTCTAACTTTTCTGGATAACAAATTACCGACTGAATAAGAACGACGGTTATTTAAAGAGGGACAAGAGTTACATTTGAAAAATAAATATGTAAGGCCGTAAAGGTAAGGAACTCTCAGATTTTATACAATTCGACAAGTCAGTACTTTCAGATAAGCGGGAGATGATTATTATTACCATCTTTGTCCCTTTAAAATCACAAACTCATATTATTAATATACCTAGTTGATGAACAAGAGAATCATTCTCCATCAACTATATAATTAATATCGGTGACAGTGACCCATAATCATATTAACATTTTGAGAAGAATAAAATTTAAATGACCATTTAAATTATTGCGTTTCAAATTATTATGACAAGATTAAATTTGATGGAAATATAACAAAATAAAAATTAATCAATCTACTTAATGTGGTGCAACACTTTCTTTAAAATATTAGTGTCGGTTTAGATATCGTAAGTTACTAATTTGTATAAAATGTATATAGAGTGTCGAGCCATGAATCAAAATAACCCTAAATACGTCGAGGTATCCAAGAGGGTTTCCATGTTCGCATCAAGCGACTGAAACCCGTACATTGTAACTATAATGTACCGACAACATAAAAAATCGGAAAAATTACGAAAGTTTTGTACATATTATGACACAATAGTGGGAATGCTAGCGATTAATAATAAGAACAAATAAGAATGAAAAATATATCAGCTATGAATTATCATGGAAATAACTTATAGGTCATCCATTCATCTGTGCTTTTATGTCCACTTGTCTCAAGAACTGATAAGCCGAGTTGAGTATAACTTTCACAAACATGTTGTATAAGGTTTAAAAAGAGCTATGTTTCGTTGAAATAAATTCATGAATGGAAGTTATATTACAATTTAAAAATCACCCATTTACTAAGTATACTGAGCCAACGAAGTCGCGGTCACAGCTAATATAGAAAGCTATTCGTTATAATTATGGCGACAGTCTGAAAAAAAATAAAGGCATTTGTAATAATTAAGCTTTCTATAAATAGCTTTGTGGGCTTCGTCCTTGTAGATCATATAAAATAAAAATGAAAAACAACACGCAATTAGTTTCTATAACGAAATATATTAAACGTACTAAGAATTTCCGATTGAAGTAACAGCTTGTACAAAGCTGCAGGCTTGAGCTTGTAAATTATAATTTACAGCGCCATTTTATAAACCTTCTCAGGATATGGTCGTTGGATATCTTTTAATAGACGCAACATTAAATCATATAAATATTATAGATTCCTTACAAAGCTTTGAACATTTTTAATGTGAATAAAAAAATCTGAACATATCTTTAAAATGTTCCTGAAAAAGAAATGTTAATTAGTAATAAAGAAACAAGGAACAGATTAATAATATTAAAAAATATCTTTGACAGTGACACTTTTTGGATAAACATAAACATAATTAAACACTCTATACTGTAAAATTTACTTGCATTTTTAGTGTTCTTTGCTACTTTAAGACAAATCGGGTTAATAGATTTCTCATCCTAGCTTTAGGTTACTGATACAAAAATTTTTTAGTTTGTCGGCAAATAAGATCCAATGTTTCTTACTTACGACACATAAACAGTACTTGATTTGGTTTTTATATAATTTTAAAATAAATTAGAATTAATTACTTTTTTTTATGAAAATGATCAAGTCATGCAAACTAATAATATAAACCTTTTATTAAAGTTAAAAGTAGTGTAGACAAAATTCAATAGAGTATATCCATAATAATGGCTGAATAGAATTACAAAACAAAATAAATTTTAATAAATTTACATTCAATAGAATTTTTTTTAAAAAAGAATGTCAAAATATACAAATAGTAGACATATATAGCAATTCGTCTAAATCAAGGTATTAATACGACAAAAAAACAGGTTAAAAATTACTCACAGTTGTCAAAATATTGACGTTCCATAGATGAAATAGAATATTGCAGTAGACAATTTGAAATGTAGCATGATTTTATTTTTTTATCTGTTTAGCTTAGCTAAATTAAAAGTTAGATTTAAAAAAAATATAACATTAATAATTGAAGATACAAAAAATATTTCTACACCAGTAATTATACTATAATTCCTTGACAAACATCCGAATACGTTATATTAATTATCATGTTGAATACATCATAGTAATTCTATACACAATCCGCAAATTGATACTATCCTCACATTAATGTAAGGGAAACAGTACAGGATGCTGTTTTACATTTAAATTGCTCTTTGGCATAACATACAATTGAAATTACGGAGTTTACTTTAAAAGTAGTTGATAAATTTATTTCCCTTATATCCTTGTGTGATATAAGGAACCATATATATATAAATATATTGAACTGAATATCGGTATTCTTAAGTGCAAATTAAAACAGTAGAAATAACATGAAGTCGATATTTTATACCAATATTTTGCATGAAATTTTTTACAAATTGAAGTAAAAATATTAACCGGATTATTTTTAACAGTTTCCAACAATGACCTCAACGGCTTCGAAAAATAAAATTTAATAAAATTAACAGCGTTTCAGTTATTTATATGGGCATTTTAGTCATAACATATACCTACCTAATATATAGTTAGTACGAGGAAACAGTACCGATATTCGTAGCTATATTTTTTATTATTGTACTATCTTCATACACGCTTCTTTAAATAATAGTTCATAAAAATAATGTTTCAAAAGCGAAAAGCTATAACAATTAACGAGTTCGCATGTAAATATTTAGTCGAACATTGCGTATTCTTTCCTGTACATCGGAGCCAATCGTAAAACATATCTCATACGTGCGCTGAACTAGAAATAAAATTGTTATTTCTGAACGTTTCTTACATTACCGTTGTAAACAGTTCGCAACTACCAACATTCAAATATGAAAACTTTACAAATTATAACGAAATTTGAAAACAATCAAACGTCAAATGAATAGACAAAGCCTGAAATTAATACGAAGCTTAGTTTGCATTCGACAACAGTATTACCTGATTTTTTATTGAATTTTCAATGTATATCCGACCTTGGTTATTTTTTACATTTTCAGTTAGATTAAACAGATTTATTTTCTAAAAAAAAGTAAAGTAATGTTAATGCAATTGCTTATGGTAAAAAATTGTTTTCCAAAAATATTTTAAAGTAACAATAAATCATAGTTTTTAAACAACTAAGTTGGTACTAATGAATAATTTACTGATATTCTGATAGAAATAAATTTTATTATAAACAAAATAAAAGCTGTTTTCGTCGAGCAATCAAAGTAAACCTGTTTAAGAAAACAAAGCTTCGAAGAGGAATTATTATGATATATAGGCAAAGCAATCAACAAGACAGAACTTCTGTCAGTCACCTGACAAATTTTCAGTGAAAGGCTTAACATTCAGTCATTAAGTCGCCAATCTATTCCGATCCAACCAAAAATAAATAACATTCCATACACATACAATATAGATAAATAGATATTTTGTAAAAATAGCGTCAATGACCTAGAAAATGTTATAAATGTCAGCTTAAATTTATATTTAATACATTATTTAATAAATAACAAAGACGTTGTGTTACGTTTGATCTGGGATTTAAGCAGAGAATGGAACGTAAATTTATGTTAAGGTAATAAAAGCTGTCACAAAAGAATAACAAAAGTAGGTATAGAGGTTAACGGCAATTCCAAATTTTCATCTAAATAACGGGTTCTATTGTCAAACAAATAAATGTCTCCACAGTTATAGGTGACATCCCTTTTCCATACCTTTTGCGTAAAAAATTATAACCACAGGTATAAAACCTTCATGGAATAAAACCTTCTTACATGTAAGGATTTGTTTTCTATAAACGTTATTCAATAAGTTTACTGTAAAAATGTGATATTATTATTTTTAGATCTATCTTAGAACTTCTGAAGATAAAAATGTTATTCTCCGCTAACAGCTTAGCCTGCGGCGGAGCAACGTAAAGGATATTTTATGAAATGACTTTATGACGACTTCTAGTCACAGCGACATTTTGAAAACATTGTACATACGTATAGGTATTCTTATGAGCTAAAAGCTTATATATCTTAATATATATATTTGTTTATTTATTTATTCTCTTTAAAAAATAAAGAATAAAAGACATATATTCGTCTTTCATAAAATTCTCTGTCAACTCTAAAATTAAAAGAAATAAAACCTAAAATCAATGGTGTCATTATGCATATAAAAACCAAACATATCATTAGCATATCGATAACATACGTATACATAAATATTTTTTAGAATTTATTTAATTTCGTTACAGCTTTTAATAAATCAACCAAAGAGTAAAAATAAATTTCAATTGATGATTCATATTTTTTTATTTGGAACGTTGGTTTTGCTAGAATATAATTGATAGGCAGATAATTTTGGTTCTTTAACTATAAATTAAAACTTTATTTCATGTAAAAAATTTGTAAAATAACTGAAAACTATTCGTGTATAACAAATTAAGGGGAAGCCTGTGAAAACTTCGCCGTACGCTACGTTCACCCTAACCGTCTGTACTCGGAAACTTTTTGAACTTTAATCATTTATTAACACATCACATGAATGTTTTGTTTATTCAGTGGGCATATAAAATGTAATCTTTTGAATAGTGGCAGTGATAATTTCGTGTAACCGTAATTAAATACTTACCACTGCAGGTGGTAGGCTCGTGTTGAGAGTCAGCCAGCGGCGGCGGCTGCATGGTCACCGCCGTACATTGTCATAAATATTACCAGGATAACAGGAATCACTTATTCAGAACGGACAGAGTAGAACAGAACAGGCGGGAACAGTTTAAAAACTGTTACAAGAACGCGATTCGTCGAGTTACGCGAGTTATTCTAGGTTCACAGAACGTGCGCCCAGAGTCGAGTAGAACGCCAACGAGGCTGAAGTCGACTGGCGAAAGCTTTGGGCGGGCGGCCGCGCCCCTCGCTTCGCCCCTCGCCTACTGCCTTCCAAATTCTTTAGTAACACTTTAGATTATTCGGTGGAGCTTAAAGAGCTTGCACATTCGACGTTTCTTAAATACAATAAGTGTTTAAAAACGAAGTACAAAATTGTATGTATAGAATATTACATGCCAACGCATATACAATTTTAAATAATTTGTATTCTTAAAATATATCATAAATTTGCATCGTGAACAATATGTATAACATTTATATAAAATCGAGAGGATACTACAGATAATTGGAATATTTTGAGGATAAACAAAACCTCATTTCCAATTAAGATTACTTTAAAACATATCCGCATTGTTATGAAAATTTAAAACAATCTCTGTCGGTGCTTAGTTATAATTAGCTATAATAATTTATTTAACCTGGAACTTTTTAATAAGGGATTACTTTTGGAAGTTTAATTGAAAACTCCCTCCTGTAATAGCTTTCACAGAATCTTCCTATTGCGTAAATAAAATAAGCTGTTTATAAAAATGACATATGCCAGCCATCTTTTTTATTATAATATTTGTACCCGTACTTAAAAATTACGAAATACGACGGGAGGCGGTTATCGGTGTAAAGTAATTTTTTTTTTTTTTTTGTAAATTTTAATATAAATTTGACATTATTAAAAATGAATTTGAAATAATAGAATGATAAGAATAATTTCGCGTAATTTAAAAACAAATTAATATCGCTTTCACCAAATGAAATATAATATAAAAGTAATCATGTTCTTGTTAAGAAAAGAAACAATTTTTTTTATTTAATTGAATCTTTTGTAAATATAAAAATAGATATCTTACACACATATATAAAACATACTAGCATCAATATGAAAAGCAGTAGTTTTTTCATAAATAAGCCGCCGTCCGAACTGTTGAATACTAATAGTTATTTCTCTTTAACTGTCAGTAATCAGGTTAGCTATAAATTCTCGTACTAAGCTTATGTTCTTAACATATCCGGCGTTACAAACATATGAAGGCTTAGATTTTATAACACAAAAAAATATCCGTCATATATATGATAAAATTAACTCATCTAAGTAAATTTTAAGTTGTTATTTACTGAAACAAACAATTGTATAAATAAAAGAACAACAGTTCATGCATTCCGTGATATTCGAACATCGCAATAATTGTGTACTAGCAGCTATTTGATTGCTAGGCGTCAGTTTGTTTGTTTAACTCAAACAATATATATACATACGTATATATGAATGTTTTATTGCCTTTCACAAATATATATTTTCTATTCTATTTCCATTGTAGGCTACAGCACAATGGCTCTACATTAACTTTCCTCATTCATTTTTTCAATAGCTAGGGTATTTCGTTTTGTAAGCGTACAAAACGCGTAGACTTAGGGCCGATCGATTTTCTTTTAATACATTCATTGTAACGACACATTGCCCATAGGCTTACAGATAACATCGCATAGATATGTTCATTTAACACGTTAATATGCTATCTTAAAAGATAAATACACTTCCAGCGTATTATGATTTATTTATGTATGTAAAAAACTTCAGTTTTTATCGAATGATGACTGTTCATGAGTATGTTGTGAAGTGAAACGTTTGTTCTAATCCTAAAACTGTCGTTAACACTTACCTGGAAAGAAAAAAATAATAATTAAAAGATTTTCAGCATCATTATAAACTTTATAACCATAATATTGACTTTAATATTAAAAAAAATAACAACTTACCTTTTACGAAATGTTTAGCAATTATCAAATTCGACGTACCTAATGGAATTCTAATTACTTCTCCATTTTCTAGCGACAGATCTAAATATACAATGAATGTGTTTATTTATGCGGTCCCGTTCACAGTAAAATGTGTTTTAGTTTATTAAAACAGCTATTACTATAGAAAATTAACAGAAATTTTTGCCGGATGTCCATTGATAAGCGGTCATTAGGTTGTTAATATTTCCGTATCAGATAAAATCACAAAGAATCGATCTCTTTATTTTATTCTAAATGAATGATGTCATTACAGTTAAAACTATTTATCTTTACACTTGTATCTTGTTGTAGGATCACCTTGAGTTTGAGTTTTGAATCGTCTATATTTTTAATATCAAACGACAGAATTTAAGTACTTGACTATAATGTTAAACGAGCAAGGAAACACTTTTTGCTTACTGCCAACAAAAACTATCATCGTTCTGCCATCTGTATATATAAAAATGTATCCCTACTCCGTTGGACACGCCATTACGCGTGAACGGCTTGACCGATTTCAAATTTTTTTTTTATATTTGCTTTTGTCGGAAGAAGGTTCTTATAAACGAAAAAAAACTGAAAAATGGCGGGGAAAGTTTAAAAATCAGTTATTACCCTTATTATAAACTTGCCTAATATTTTTTGGGTAGCACATTTTGAATAACTGTCAGTTCTTTGACAGTCGTCTGTCAGTTGTACAGATAGATCGCACACCTTCAATATCGTTTACGAAGATTTCATAACTCTAGAGTAAGTTTGTATTATTTTTTAGCTTTAGTTAGAGTTTTAGTCGCCGAAAATAAGGACTCAACAATTGTAATCCAAATCTGAGGTTTTAAAAACGAACCAAGAGTATATCCTTTACCCAGCTCCCTTGTCTAAATGTTATCTTTGACATGACAGGACAAGGTCTGTCGGGTCTACTAGTGTTTAATAAAATGTCTTTGTCACGTCTTTTATATAAGTATTTTAATGACAAATTATTACAACAAGAAATATGATCCAAGATATAGAATTTTCGAACCCATTGTCTATAAATATAATGGACTTAAATTTTGTTTTACTAAGATTTTATTGTTATAATTAAGACGACGCTTCTTGGGAATTATCAAAAGGATGTCCAATTAAGTTATTTCAGTCCGCGATCACAGTTACTGCAAAGTAACAGAAACATCCGATAAAACGTGAAAATAACAAACGCGAGAAATCAGAAAAACATGGTTTTCATTATGGCTTTCCTACCAACTAATTACGGTATAAGGAAACGAAACATATAATTTTTTAAATACTACAAACAATTCGATGTTTACTTTTATTTAAGATTTAATATGAAATGTTATTATTGTTTAGAGAATGTTTTTGAAAAATAGCTCTCATATGAAAAAGCAAATAAAGATAATATATACTAATAAATAGATATATTATGAAAAAAACTTATGTGAAACAAACAAAGGTTATTAGTTTTCGGTGGAACTGTAAAGTAAACAACCACAACAAAGGCATTGCAAAACATTAAATTATTTACTATAAATTGCCTTTGTATATGACTAAATTAGAAACACAGAGTATACAGGCTAAATAATGAGGTTACAAATACAAAGAGTCTTTAATGTCCCATATTATGATATATCTCTATGGAGATAAAATGATATGAGATATTTAAGCAATGAAATTAAAATATTTTATATTATTTGGAATACTTATAAGTTATGGGTATTGTTTAATATTGAATAAGAAACAAATAAGATATGTAATAAGATTAATACATATATTTTTTATTCTTCATTCTTAATTTGATATAATTATTATTTGGAAAGGTTTTTTTTTACTAAACAAAAAAAAACTTAAATAACCACATCAAAAACTAGTGTAATAAAATAAAAGCTCTAATTGTGAGCTTATTTTTAAAGGAACCTTTAAATTTTATTTACAAAACATTTCCAATGAAAGTGGAAATGTTTTGTAAAAATATAATGTTCAGACATCGAATATAGGATCAAAAACCGACCACCTCAAGTTTTGTTTAACAGCCTGTAGACCTTAGTTCGAAGCCTTGTCAAATGGGGCATTAAATTTCAAATAATCATCTGTGGTATTTACGAGTTTTATATAAACGGTGTAAAGTTTGTGATCCTTATAAGTGCAAATCTAAAATGTCTACATAAAATGAAAAGCTAGCTATGTAATGTCTAATTCAAATCGATAGGTATATAAAAATCGTATATTAGACACTTCGACGTAACTTGAAACCTTGAAAAAGCAAAATTTTTAATAATAATAGAAAGAAAAAATATTCTATTATTATAAATAGAAATAAAAAATAACAAGAAATCACACAGAAATCGTGACAAGCGGAAGAAAGAAGCTAGTTTTTAATTGATCGCAACCTATCGTGCCAATCTGCGTTAAGAAAGCAACAAGACAGTATGACGTCACTGAGGACGAGACTGGTGCGTAACTCACGTTTCTCGTATGACGTCACTAGGAAAATGTACCCGGCATCCCAGTTTTGGGTCAATGGCCAATCTACAAATAGAAAACATCCAATTTAAATTTAACATCGCATTCGAAATCCCGCTATTCCAAGATTCAAAACATACATCATGTACGTCATAGCCTAACTATTCTACAACCGAATGACATATCTATAAATTCCAATGATGTAATGATAATGTAGCCCACTCTCCTTAAGTATACGTAATAATGAACCAGTATGAGAACACGACAACCCTCAAGCCACGTTCATATTAATTAAAAAATATAGAAATCAATATATGATAAAACTAGAGTCACCCATGTTTGCACTTCTACAATTATTGTCATACTCCAATAAAATACAGAATGGATTCTGGGATATTTTCTGTCATTTCTACATAGCCAAAAAAAAAACAGCTGCGGATAATCAAATATTATACCCTCTTTCATTCGAATCATCATTGGAGGAGTCAACACCGTTGCAATCTTCATCACTCATCTCAACTATCACTGACAAACACTCGACCGCTACTCTTCGTGACAATACCGTACACTGCCATAATATGCCCTTGGTAAAAGATTACCTTTTACTACATGGTATATTATTAAATTAAGTAAAGTTAACTTATGGACATCGTGAGGCATGCGCCATCCAGGGACGGGTCATGAACGCACGCTTACGGCTTCAATGTAATCCTTTTAAAAAGTAACTTGTACTGTCAACGTGTTAAAATATTTCTTCAGACGATAAGTTCACACTTTGGAATCCCTTCATTTAATAATAGACAACACTAGCAACACTTAAGATTTTGCAATCACGCTTTATATTTGATACCTTTCCGTGTTTAAAACTATATAATGCCTAATAAATCACATAGCAATATATGTTGTACCTATAATATGTATGAAGGTTATTTAAAAGATAAAGTATTAAACAATTGACCAATATTTATAATAAGTAACAAATGTCATAACTCTTTCAAAACTACTTTCCCATTTAAACCTTAGGACAATCCCTGTAAAGATTCCCAAACATTATACTTAATAAGCAACCCTTAACAGTAACAGGATTATAAATTCTTCACTATATTATGTAGATTTAATTTATTTATAGATAATATTACAATAGTTATTTATTATTAATATTATAATCGTGTCGTAGCTGATTATATAAAGTAGTGGAATATTAGTTGAATGATATCGATAATTAATATGTAGCTATTATAAATGACGTCGTTAATATGAAACTTTTTTACATCTCCCCGATGGTTTTCATCTATCTATCGCATGTCGCATTAAAGCCGATCATGTAATATGCGTAAAATGAGAGGTACTCATCACCTCAACCAAGACTCATAGTATCTAACTGACAATAGTAAGGGTAAGGGTAAGTAACTGTGAAGTATTAGTGTATATCGAGAGATATAAATAAACACAAATATAAGCCATTGAAAAACACTTATTATTTTACACTTCTCGCGGCTGACTAGATTGTTTCTAAATAAGTCGTTGTCAACAATTTTTGTCAATGTTTGCATGTCTATTGGAGTTTCTTGTAACTACCACACAAGAATTGAATCGATGGCCGGTGTATTCTAGGATACATCCAAGGATACATTATGGACAGATGGAGTGAAGGTACACAGACTCTTTGGCCATAAAGTAACATGGTTGTGTTTTGGATGGCGTTTAATTTCTAACAATTGGCATAAACCCCAATAGGATAGAGGTGGTAGAGTCTAGCTGTGATTAAGTTTCTGCAGCTCGAACATGGGCTGCCTCGACCGGGGAAGTCCCACCATCTCTCAGAAGATCGGCGTGAAGTAGTCTTTAATAGCTCGTTTCGTCCAATGAGTGAGAGAGCCGGTTGCCCTTTCATTTTTCCACCTTTTCCTACCCTTCCCTTTTTCTTCCCTTTCCCATTTTTTCCTCCCACTCTTCCCTAATCAAGTGTGGCAACACATCCGCAAAACTATATTGGGGCTGTCCATGGGCGACGGTACTACCTCCATCAGGTAGGCCGTCTGATCGGTTACCCCCTTTAGCATTAAAAAGGAAACTGCTTGAAGTGTAATTAACACTTTCTCTCATGGCCACACTAAACACCTTAGTTTTCAATGTCTATTTATTATATAATTATTTTATTTACTCTGTATTTCGTACGTTAATGATGAGATTTACATTAAAATTTATAATTAAAAAAAAAATTTTTTTAGTAATATAATATACACATAATTACCATTTTCCGAGTATAAATTATGATTTAAAACGGAATCTTATCATCCTAAAATGAATAGATTTAATTAATTCCAAAACATTCTTGCACTTATCAGGGTTTCATAGAACCAGACCAAACACTGTAATAAATATATTATATTATCACTATAATTATAATGTATTAATTAAATCAACAACTCTGGATCAGATAAAATGAGTATTTTCCTTGTAATTAATGGATGTAAGAACGAAACAATTCATCTTCATATAACATACGCTCACGTAATATGTAAAAGTTTATTGTACGTAGAAGCGAGATGGAACATATATATATCACTGTCGAGTACACTAAACTTAAAATAAATTATAACATTTTAATGATATAACTCTCCCACAATCTATAAAAAATTATGGCGTTACAGTATCAAGACCGGCTGGTTAACAAATATGTATTGATAATGAGAAAATATTGAGTACCTACATCAAATTGCCACTTAAAACTAATCCAATATTTCTAAAGTGTTTTATATCGAAGGATATATATATATCATCAATTCTGATTCGGAATCTTTGGATTGAAATAAAAAGTAAAGCTTATTCTTAATCCTTTTGTGTATGTGTATAATGCCTTTCGATGGACAAACTGACATGCTTTTTGTGAGTCATAGCTCTTAATAGGTTGGACAGACTGCTTTTATACATACACCATGATTCCCCTGTGAAACGTAAATCAAATATCGCAAGGTCTTCAATCAATCTGAATCGCCTGGTTGTCCACAAAGTTTTAATAGATTGCCTTCGATAGTGCACTTACCGTAATAACCTAGTGACCGGTTCCCATCATAAATAATAAATAATATGACATATTATGCAAATAAGTTAATCTATTCAAACGCATAGAAATATTTTAAAACAACTTATAAATACTTTATCTGTCCATTAATCGCCTAACACTGAAAATTTTCCATTATCGCAACTGATACTAAGCTAATAATTTTATTTTAAAGTGTTCGAATCATTTTTTAACCGAGACATTCCTACTTTAACATAGGCAAAGATTAGGATCTTTGAGATCGTTATCACTTTAACAGGAAAATAACAATTGGTAATATTTCCATAAAATGTTACTAAACATTTTGTAGCGGAATTCTTAACTCGAGTCATATAAATAACTAAGCATAGCAGTAATTTATGGATAAAGAAAGAGATAAATAAAAAAGTAACGGTGTATTATTTATTAATGGGTAGTTTTATATTGTATTAACTATTAATAACATTAAAACAATACTATAATTCAAATCCATAGAAATAATTCTGCAAGTTATTTTTTCATAGTAATAGTATGTTACCGTCTCGCATTTTATGGACATTTGGTTAATTTCGGCAATAAATTGGGGTTTACGATAACGGTTGATATTAGTATTAGATAAGATTACTTAGTCGCCGATGAACGAATAAAATCTTTGAACAGCACAATATTTAAAGTTTGCGCTGGGACTGTATGGTAAAGTGAACCAATCATATCAAAATTGTTTTTGACGTAAATTAAACTAGATATGAAGACTGTTGAAATGTATCATAAATAGCACTCACGTTATATCCTGATATCTTAACTGTAATCGTTATCGGTACATCAGCGTACTTGTGTACTTTAAGGCATCTAAAACTCACTTATCGCTCCCTTTTCCAATTAAAAACATCTTTTGTAATAAGATACAAATGGATGACAAATAATGGAATTACGTAAACCTCAAGCTCGTTTTTAATACTAAGAGAAACCTTATACATTCTATGTTATCTCTTTAAAAATTTTTGAAAAAAAAAATAAAGTCTTATTTTAGGCTTGTAGACTCAACCTATATCAAGCAACTTTTTAAATCAACAAAAACCTATATGTGAAGGCATTTATAAACACGATTCCCTAAACTGGCGGGTTCGTGTTTCCTACTGAGTTGTTATTGTCATTTATACATATTACGTAGTGTAGATATGTATTATGTATGCAATTGATCGTATTAATTATTGGTCTTGATTCAGTAGTACATATAAAAGTAGAATATGTATAGATATTTGTTATTTATTTAAATTAAATCTAATATTTAGTATTTTACATCAAAAAAACGTTTTAAAAATTTATTGATAAATTAAAAACTATCCAAACGTCGCTCACGCATTATTACATACTATTATAAATTTTGTTAAGGTTTTGTTGTTTTTAAATATATTAACTCTTGTATAAATAACGAATATTAAACGACTGAATAATTATCAAATCACGCTCTCTTTATAATAACTTGATCTTTTTTTCTACCGTAAGAAAAATAAGAGAGCATTACCTTTTTTTTTAATCAGATCTTTTTTTACGATGGGTAGAGATATTGAATTACTAACAAATATCGGAATGTCTTATACTAATCGCCATAGTTTTAAGGCTTCATTTTGATCGGTCGTCTTTTTCGGTCTATATTTTTTATTTCATATAAAAAGTATATAAAACTCATGATGACTCAGACAAAATATTTGATAACCGCTATCACTGCTATGATTCATCAATAGATTCTCGCAATTCTTATCTGTCATACTTAAGTAACAAAAATAATAACGGTTTTAGTAACTTTTTAGTTGACTTTTTGATATAATTTCGAAGTCCATATAACTGTAGGTATATATTAGTTTTAAGAATCGTGAGTTTTAACAACTTCATTAAGAAATCAATCAAATATTTCTTTTATGAACAATAAAACACATTACAATATGCCATCGTTTATTTGCACAATAAGATATAATCTAGAATATCGTGCCGAATATTATTTTACCACACACACACATACAAGACAGTAATATGATACAATCATTAATACAAAATAAACTAACCATTCCTATTATATAACATATAACCATTAGGTCTGTGATATTGAAAAAAGTAATATTCTGATCGTCAGACTGATTGTGAATCAAATAGCTTCAGCGTTATCTTCGGGATATCGACTTAGATATTGTTTTCATTAATTTTATATCGAATCACACGCGTGAAAAAAAATATTTTGTACATTATATATGGGTATTCTATCTATGCAAGCAGATTTATAGCCCTTTCTTTCCTATAATTGATCTATTAACTATTATTCTAAGTTTATTTAAATTATATTTATAATTTATCGAATGTTCGAATAAATGAGAATTAATGGTTTCATGAAAATAAATTAACCATTATTTTAAATCGGAGCATAACAGAATTTTTGGACGTAACGAAGGATTCTCGAATGATTGAATGAAATAACCTATCAAATTAGGAATGCATCAACTAAACGTCAATTGTATAATCCAATTTTAATTAGCGAATGCATTATGTGACCACAACCGAGTTGTTTTGTATAATAGCAGCTTTGATTTCAATTTGTCATCGGGAAGCATACAGTAAATTAGGGATCGCGTGTTCGCACTAAAGGAATTTGTGTTAACATTGTTTTCATAGCCGACGTTGACATCGTCATACTAATAGACGCTTAAAGGCTTAACATTCAAAAACTTTTGCTGTACCGTCTTATGTGAAGATTCATGAATAAAAACTTTTAAATTGTCGTTTAAGTAATGCAAATTCGTACGAGGCGTTGGGACTCATTGAAGTTTGAATGTTATAAACAATTTAAATACTTACGTACTTAACATGCCATAGATATAAATGTTACTGGAAAATTATAACTATCTACTATGGATGATTACAATTTAGATTTTACACGTAAATTTTATTATGACTAGTCAAATATTTTAAAACAGTGATGCTACTGTATTTTTTTATTAACAATCTTTATCATAAAAAACGAAGTACATTTTGAGATTTATTTGTACTAAATATAATTTTAGCAAAGGTTTAAAGGAATCAACATCTTACAATTTCATTACAAAAGGCTTCCTACACATATTTTTGAACTTTAAATTTTTTATTAAATCAGTCACGACTCTTATTTGTAACATTTCAATTTTATAATAACAAAGAATACTTTTCATGTAACTACTTAATGAAAAACAATTAATATTATTTTTATTAATTTAACAAGGTTTAACATAATGCAATTGACAAAAAATTCATCAAACTACTAGATGTACGAGTAATGTTTTTCACTTGTGATATAAGAAAGGTGGTTAAAATTATCACTTCAATACTATTATCACAGTATTAAATATATAAATATATATATGTATATATTCAAAGTATATCTATGAAAAATTAAAACAGAAATGACACTGGTACTATTGATTAGAAATAAATGTGAATAAAAAAGAATTGAAAAACTAATACTTGCTGTTACAGAAAAATCTAATAACTATGAAAGAAACTTAAGTTATTTTTGTGTATTAATAATATCTAGGACAATACATATCAGATACTGTTGAACACAAAGCTTATTTATCTGAACACCATGTATGCAAACAACATGCTTTATTAAGTACATAATTCAAGATATGTTTTAAACCATACATTAATACTAACACTTAAAATCTTACAACTCTATTGCTATAGAAATTAAACAGAATTCAAATTTTTGCTACTTGTAAATAATACTTTTGTGAATGGTTCAAACATATAAATTTGTAATCAACAATTCTTACAAAAGGCCCCGCCACATAATTTGTTATATTAAAAAAAAAAAACTATTTTAAAAAATGTAACAACAGATAAAAAAAATAGCATACAAATATTAAATTATTATGAATATAAATCTCACATTTTATGGTCACGGATATTAGAATACCTCATATGGAAAATAATAGCAATTAAAGGAAATAAATAACAATTTATATTTTTAACATACACAAAACTAAAATATTACTCCTTAAATTTTTTAATCTTTGGTAACATAAAATGGGTGAATAATCACTTGTTCATGAATTAAATAAATCTTTGATAAAGATATCACAAACACAGATTAACCTATCATGCATCATATTTCAACTCTTAAGTAATTTGTGCAATTTTTATTATAAATAATAATAATAATACTATTTATACAGTAACAGGTATCTTAACTTCCTTATTAACAATGTAAAATTTATGTTTCTTCCCTACAAGACCCCATACAACAGCTATGTTCTCAAGAACAACATTTATCGGTATGACTGTCAATGCACTACCAACAAATAAAAAGAATTTCAATGTACCAAATCTATGTATAGGAAATGATTTAATGACACCGAATATATACATATATATGTTGACGGCGCCCACAAAACAACATATTAAATCTAGGAAATGGGGGCATGGTATCGGACAAAAAGCATTTAATAATATATTACTGGTTGATAATGGCAGTGTTGCCCATGAGTAACATGAAATTGCTAGAAAAATTTTATATTGAAGAGGTATTTCCTTTGAATGGACAACCAAAAGTATACCTTGAATCCACTTTTCCTTTGCTGCATGAAATCCCATAGCGTAAATGGTGACTTTTCCCACATTTCCCCTTCAACAAAGTTGAATGAATAGCCATCTCTGTACGCTTTCATGGCAAAGTAACAGTCCTCAGCCACAGAACCATCAAGACCATTGTCAAATGACACCTTTTTTTCTGCACCAACCTAAAATAAAACATAATTTTTTTATTAAATATGCTGAAAACTACATTTTGTCTACGATATGTTGTATAAGATTCTTTTTTTTATGTAAATATAACACAAATACCCACTTGGGTCACAACATATGATCCTTTCCAGCTAAAGAGAGGCTTATGGAACACGTAAAATTGAAATCTCAGTTTCCCCATATCATCGGCAACACGAAAACTATCCGCCAAAGTTGTCAGCCAGTTTACAATAATTTCATTAGCATAAGTGATAAGGCCTTGACCAAATTGACATTGTCCATCCAACACAAAATTTAATATCCCACGCACGGAGTTCTCTGTTAATAAAGTTTCCTCATCCAGATGTACAATCCAATCATTATCAGCCAATATATTGATGTTATCCTCCAAGCAATACTGCAAGGCTCTCGACTTAAAAAGTGCGCCAGTTCTCGTTTTATACTCTGCTGGTACCACAACTTCTCTCACTCTTCTATGCTTTGGCAGGTTTATAGCTTTATCTGTCACAACTTCAATCATAAAGTTTTCCATTCCAACATCCAAGCACATATTCATATTCCTTGTGACATTATCTCTAACTAATTTAGGAAAATCTCCTCTAGTTACTACCCTAATACATATAAATGGAGCAAGCAATGGAGATCCTTTCAATTTTACTTTACCAGGGAATGCATTAAAAAACAATAACCCACAAAAGTTACAGAGAACTTGAGGGATAGTTAATAGAGTGAGGAGTCTAAGAAAATATAACACAAGTGCTCCAAAGACTGTATATGTTTCCCATGGATCTATATAAGGTTTTTCTTTATTATCAAGACTTATGGCACCAGCCAAGACCAAAGCCAAATATATAAATGATAAAAAAAATGCACAGTGAAATAAATGTGGTACTCTTCCTCTAAGCATCCTGAAACAAAACATTCATTACTAATATTGGATCTAGAATATAAATCGAAACCACGAAAGACCACTAATAATAGTTATATATAATAAATTTATTATACACTTTCCAGACCACTATGTAGTGTCCACTTTTATGGTAATTTTAGTATTATCGAAATTAAATAATCGTATAATTAAGGCTTAATGCACTTATTGTTTAAACACAAGATTTTGAATTATATAAAAATATATATATCTTGTTACCTTCTCATAAATGTTAACAGTTGGATTAATAAATATATAACAAATAATTGTAATAATATTTAAATATAACACATTTATAATACTTCGTGTATTTTTAACAAAATATCACACAAAACGTTAGCAGTAAACAAAATTACACAATTGAAATTTACAGCAACATAGCTCAGCGCACACCCCACTAACTGACATTCAAACAAAGATTAAATATAGATTGTTGAGGACATGCTTATCAACTATCAGTCTATTCAGAACCCGTTCCGACTAAGATAAAAGTTACGGACTATTTTGTTTGAAAGTTGATATCAAATACAAAACAAAATATATCATTTAATTTATCAATTTATATATTTAAAAAATAAATTCAAATACTTTGAAAAAAAAATATTAAAATCAATGAAGACAAGCAGGGCAAGAAAAACATACTACCCTTTTTATAGTATATTTAACAATTTGTTTGAAAAATTGAGTATCATATTTTAATTATTTTAAGTGTATAAGACTGTAATAATCATTTCGCTTAAAGTTTTCTCACATTGAGAAAATCAACAAATATATTTTGACTGCTTTTAATTACAGTTGTCTTTTTAAAATAAAATTTGTTTTTGTATAATAATATTAATACTAATATTTCGATCGTGTTGCTAACGAGTAAAATAAATTGAACTCTGTGACTGTAAATATTTAACTACAAGTGTAATGCCATAACAAAAACCCAGATAGATATTAATAAAATTATTAAGCTTAAATATATAACCATTTTAATATTAAAAATATTTCTATGTAGTCAAAGTATCTATAATCATCTAAAATTTTTATTGACTTAAATAAATCAATACTTTCTATTTAATTGCAGTCAATAGCCAACCCTAAACGTCAGTGACGTCCAAACGTCAATGACACTGCCACAGAATCCTAAGCGCTAGACACTACTCTAAAATCTAATATCAAACAGTCGATATGTTTATTTTTTAACTGACTTCAATTTCATTTCAATTATTATTTGACTGACACAAATATATCTTAGTAGAAATCATGAAATTATGATTGCCAGTATATACAGTCACAAGTTACTAACGGATATACAATGTTGAGACAATGTATGGGAAATTTTAGCTGGAAGAGAAAGTGTCTTAAATAATATTAACGGGTCGATATGAATATGTCTGTCTCGGATTTATCTGTTGGATGCCGATTTGCGGATTATTTTGTAATTTGTGGCCTCGATTTCGACTCAGGATTAGAAGCTGATGGTTTAAGTGGTGAATATTACATTATTTTATTATTAACATTTTTCATTTTCTTTGTCTAAATCATATTTTTGTTGTTATTGTAGGAGACAATTTACACATATCGCCCCTCGATCGTTCATACAAAGGAAAAGTTCTAGCTCACTACCCTGAGAATGTTCACTCTAATAAATTTGATGAAAATGCAGTGTGTATGGTGAGTAATAATATACAATAAAATCTTTTAAGGCAACATTTTTAACAATATTAATATATAGATTAAATTTTCATTAAATATGTTGGATTTCTTTCCATATGTTTTATTAATTTTGTAACATATAATGTATTTTATATAATGATTGCTCTCAACAGCTCTGCCTGCCAGCTAGTCTCCAGTTTAAAACACAAAAACATTCATTAGAACCAAAGTTTCATAGTTTTGTAGTGACCAGGGAAAATGCATCTAGATACTATGGATTCAGTCTTATCTTCTATGAAGAAGTGCGAAACAGGAACATATGCAATGCCATGCATACACTTCAGGTATAAATATTTTAATGATACAAAATTATTTCATTATTTATCTATAGACATACTAAAATTCCTATTTTTATTATGTCATAAATAGATAGATAACTTAAAATTGTTTTAAATATATATATATATATATATATATATATATATATATATATATATATCATGAGTGTGTTTAAATAAATAATCTTAATGACATATTCCAGGCTATGTATATCACTGAATTATCTAGTGGGCAGACTCCGCCAGGTCATAGAAAAGGTTCAGGCAAAGAGAGTTCTAGATCTTTGCCGCGTTCATTCAAACTTGCCCCACACACAGGAGCTGCACTCACATACTATGATATAACCAAAGACAAACTCTATGTAGCCAAAAGTATAGCACTTATATGCCAATACCCATATGTGAGGGTCGCACAATTATTCTTAGAGAATTTATTTAGGTTGGTATTAAATTTGTTTAAGTTGGTATTGAGTTAGTAAATCCTTTTTTTATCAAAATACATAATTGTTTTAGGTCATTACCAAGGCAGCCTGGTCCAGGTCTCAGCCCAGAGTCCTATGTTTACAACTTGCTGTATGAAGTTCCAGTGCCCCTTCCTGGTCAAGCATTACGTCTGTACGTCCCTCCAGCCGAACCTCATCTTGATTCAATACCAGTTGTAAGTGATGTCCTTTCAGAGAAATATGTTATTGTTAGACACCTTATTATTTTGTTTATTATATTTAAAAATATTCTAGCAGCTTCTTACTGTGAAATAGTATATATTTGTCTCGCATGTTCAATTCAGGCCTAGTTTCCGCATTCTGAATCCATTGGCTACATTCTATAAATGATAAACATCTTGCTAAAATTATAATAATTAAAGTTTTTGAGGATGTATATATGTTAGTTGATCTGAAACTAAAAACTACTAAGCAAATTATGATGAAACTATTGGATAATGTATTTTAGACATGAGAATATATTGTAAGCTATAATTGTAATTCTGTGTAATTACTCGAAGAACGGATAATGAAATTTGGGACTTATGTACAGTCATGATATGGACTAGACGGGCCTGGTTTAGTCGCATAAAGGCTTAATATGCCCACTATTATGTATCTCTGAACCCTTTGCCAAATTTGTTAACTAATAATTTGATAAAACAATTACACTTACATCAGTATATATAATTTTAACTCATATATTACATGAGAATTTTGCATATAAATGTTTAATTGATTATTAATAATTTTCCAGGTGATAAGAATGCCAAATCCTCCCGATGAGTTACCCCTCCTTGACTACCCACTGCGTGTAATGTTTACATTGTTGGGCGCAGAATATGTTGTACAGCTCTTCACGTGTGTGCTCCTGGAACATCAAGTGCTGTTGAGATCCAGCGGTGAGTTAGGATATAGAAAGCTAAAAAAAAACATATATGCTAATTTTTTTTTATATGTTTACATTTGTATGGGATTTGCTTATAACTTGAATTGAATGTATCTGGATAGTTTATTGTTTAAAAGAAAATTAATTATTTAATGATTTTAATTATTTACATATAGACATGTTTAAACAACATTACATTTAAGTATCATTAATGTTAATGTTGTAACAAACAAACAAACAAACACACAGAAATCATTGAAACCAGATAAGGAATTACCCAAAGACATAAATATCCGAATTTTATTTTTAAAATGTTTGCCTTAAAATTTATTATATACATTCCTTATTACTTTTAATATAACTGAATGTGAACTCAGATAATTTTTGCTTAGAAATCTTGAATATCTGTGAAAATTTAATACTGAAGTAGATTCTATGCGAAAGTAGAAAGGTTTAAAGAATTTAATTTCTCATTTATGTCACATTTTTCATTGCTGCTCTGCTTCTTGTTCATAGCGTTATTACTATGTAAATGGGTTAATATAACTTCAAAATATATTTAAGTTTCTGAGGTAAGCTCGTTCAAACAAACAAACAAACATTACAGCTTTGTAATATTAATATACTGTTTGCTATATCAACAATAACAATCTCTACTCTTGTAGTTAACACCATATGAGAGCAGTCAGTCTATTTAAATGGTATTAAACAGCTGAGTTACGCTTTTCCTGTTTTTTTTTAATGGCGTTTTTATTAATAAAGATTCTCTTATATATGCACTGTACGGAACCGCTAATATCTTGGGTGGGCAGCGAAAAAAATATAGTATAAAATACAACAATAAATTACTTCGAACGGTTCATGATTAATGTTTAGGAATTATAGAAACTACTTTTTGTAAAATGATGCATTAATGGATAAAAAAATTCTTTTGTTTTTGTCGGACGTGGATTGCGTTAGTTGGTAAAGGAACTCTGAGATTTTGAGAACATTTTTAATGTTCTATATTTTTATAAAAATTCACTCAAAACATTACGCTCAACAAATATGACTGTCCAGTAATAAAGTTTATTTGTTGCTTCAATCAATTGAAACAGGAAAAAACTCTTAAACTATAATAAAAAAAATGCCATGTAATATAACGAAACAGCGGTAGACCCATATATGATGTGTCTGAGCGCATTTATGAGCCATAATCAATTAAAAAATACTTTCACTTCATATTAAAAAAAAATTAATTTAATTCAGATATGCACTTTCCTTCTCTACATCACGAATATTAAGTCATCTCGCGCCGGTACTTGATTCTTCTCAAAGATATAAAATACATAACATTTTTTTACAGATTTCAACAAGCTGATGCTGGTGTCCGAGTGCATCGTATCTCTTCTCCTGCCCTTCACTTGGGCTTATGTCTACGTCCCCATATTGCCGGCACCGTTATATCATTTCCTTGACGCACCAGTGCCTTTTGTTATGGGTATATACAAATAATTCTAATTCGTGAAAATCTAGTTCCTCAGAATAATAATTCATATAAATTCAGTTATATATACTATTGAAATTATCAAAAATTTAATCTACAATATATAAAAACTTTTTTTTATTCTGAACTTTCCTTTTCCAGGTCTCCATACTGATAGTGCCTCAATAGGTGTCGGTAACGGACCAAGGAATATAGCGCTCAGTTCTGAAGCTACCCTCTGTTTGGTAGATATCGACAAGCCAGACATACAACTGCCCGAGGAACTGCCGATATTTCCACATAGAACACCATTCATCGAAGAACTCAATCACATATTGGACAAGCATCAGGTATTACAGTAGTATTAATCTAATAGACAAAAAAAAATCCCCACAAAGTCATTTATAATAAAAATTCCATACAATAGAATTGATCATTATTAACTATCAAATATAAGTCTTGACTTAAATAGAGTGGTGAAAAGAATTACTTAAAAATATATTAATCATTGTATTACTGTATTAATAGCAATTATCTCGAACCAGGTTCAGAGGCCTGAAACGGAGCCCACTAAACTTGGCATACCACTCAATGGCGCCTCCTATAAACATATGAGTGATGGCATGACCAGCAGTTGTACGCTACCTTCAGGTTTGTATCACGACAATGCTTAAAAAATAATACGCTCAATAGGAAGGGACATAAATAATTTTTAGTGAACTCATATTGTTTCTTTAAGACAAACTTTATTAATATTGCTTACTATTCACTCTCGATCCGCCTCTTTCTATTCCCTTTCCACAGGAGCGTTGAACGTTTAACGCAACCTTGTTGGAAGTGGCGTTAGAAGTTTTACTTCAACCATTTGTTTTAATATTATGACTATATATAAAAACTTTTTATTTTCTTAATAATCTTGTTAGTTAACGTCTTAATCTTTCTTCTAGTTTTTTATTTTTATGTCAGGCAGATGAAAGTTTTATAATTATATAAGTAACGATATCTGTGTTATTTTTCTCATAATATGATACTTACTTACAAATAATTTAGCTTTGAAAAGTAAAACAATCACTATTATATTACGAATAAGTCAAATATAAACCATCAAGGCATATATTTACAATGCTTATCTTGTTTCGTTGGTTGTATTTTATTATAGCTTGTTTGTGATAATGTCCAGGTGGCCTGAGACGGAAGCATTCCTTTCATGACGTGTTAGAATGGGATGAGAGCCGACCTTTGAACTCCTCCCCTCCATCATCACCTCGACGAGCGCCACGAAGAATGGACGCCTTACAAAGGATTGTGGACATTGTGAAGCGAACCGGTCATTATATATACATTATATTATATTTTTAAGTAAAAATAAATGTATTATAATTTTTATTTCAACACTAAAGCTATATAAACAGGAATCGAATCAGCCATGTTTAGTAGGAAATCCTTCCCGACTGCGACGCCATTTCGATAGGATTGTCTGCTCGATGCACCGACTCGGCTCGGGACACGTTAGTTCAATATACACAGCAACCGAAACACATTTCAGAGATTTCAGGTTCGAATCCTGATCGTTTCTATGAACGATATTAATTTTAACTTTAATTATAACAAAACTTCATAAATGTTATTTAATATGTATAACAATAATGATTAATGAATATTTAAACACAGGTGTAAATATAGAGGACGTGGACGCGGACACCGTGATGCCGACTACGAAGAAGAAGATACTCAACGACGAGGAACAGTACAATGAAGACATACGGTTCAATATAACCATCAGGGAGACCTTCCTCAACAGATTCGTTCACATGTTCCTCATGTACGAGAACTTTGTTATTATGCCTGATCAGGTCAGTCACCACGCAATGTTATTTATAGAATGAGATCCGAACCGTGTAGGAATTCTGATTAGAGCGAAATTAAATTTGGGTTATGTGTTTCTGTAAGAAATAAAAAAAAAACTATTCTATAGTACTAAATTTTTAATTTTATACAGATGAAAAATTAAATATGTAAAGCGCTATAAAATAATATTAGAGTTAAACTTGTCTTTTATGCTGTGTTTTTTTTTATAGTATCTCTAGTTCTGTGAACCAAAAAAAAAATTCAATAAGCCCTTGGTAATATAAATAGATAAAAATGATACGAGTCAATTAATATTTCAGGATCGCGATTCGTGGCTGTCGTCCCGTGAGTCGATGGTCAATTTCGACAAGGCGTCGTTTCTGTCTGACCAGCCGCAGCGGCACAGACCGTTCCTGTCGCGCTTCCTCGAGACACAAATGTTCGCAACGCTCATAGACAACAAAATAATGGCCAACTGGGGCGAGTACGACGCTAACCTGCAAGTGTTTGAACACAGAATACGAGCTGTCAGGTAACGTTATATATACAGCATGCTTGTTTTTTGGTTTATGTATGAAACGGCAAGGGGTATACATGTTACATGTGGACGTGCATTAACAAGTTTGATGTCTGAATGTCGCTAACAATGGGATACTGTCATTGAATTGATTCTTTTAATAACACTTAACCACTAACCTGAAACTCCCAGCACAAATATACAGGGTGCTTCCCCAAAATGTATGAAAAAAGCCTTTTCATGCTAATCCAGCTTCATAGAGTGTACAACGGACACATTACCACGGGCTTATTCCAGGAGCCGGCTGGGCGAGGGGGGGTTGGCTACGCGTGGTTACAGCGTGTTTGCTGGCGGCAGTGGCGGGGGCGCGTGGAGCTGTGAAGTGGAAGTAGGGGCGCCAGCAGAGCGCCTTCCACACCGGGCAGCCTACTATAGAGCCTTCCCCGCCAGACTTGACGCGGCCGCGCTGACCCCGCCCCCGCCCAGCGACCGCAGGTGCGACTAAACCCTAGTAACCTGTAAGGCGACAGTCGGACACTATAAAGCCGATCTCAGGTCGCCGGTTCATTAGCCTTTTACCGCCTGTGCTGATTTCGAAGTTCGAATGCTGTAATGCCGGTGTCAGGTCCTCGGTTCATTCAGCGAGTAGTGCCTGTGTTATTGTCAAAGGTTGAGAGCTATAATGCCGATGTCACAACTTTGGTCGGTGTAGTCTTTAGTGTTTGTGTTGCTATTGAAAGTTGATGCAGTAAGGCCGATGTCAGATCGTTCTCAGTCCAAAAGTGACTACGAGATTTATTCTATATGGTGCAAGTTGATTTTAAGTTCGATATAAGATAAAAAAATGCCTTAAAATATATTTCAAAACAATGACAGTGCTCTAGTACCTATATATTTTTTTTATCTTTCTGGTATTGGACTGAGAATGAGCTGTAACGCACTTCGAGCCCTAGGACAATAGCTTAATTGTCAAATTGTGAACAACTGCATAATCCTATTTAAGATATAGAATCTCCTTTGAGTTTTTGGTGTATAACTGATCGCTTTAATTTTGTCATATATATATTAGTTTTGTTTTTTTATGACACGCTCAATGCTGGTGCTCAATGTTCTGTGTAGTCACGCATGCTTACACGCCATTGTTACAATATAGAACACTGACATATTTAGTCCATAGCTGATATAACAAAATATTAAAAAGCACAGAAAAACAGACATACTGATATGAAATTTTTATTTACAACTATTTATAAAAAATATGACGAGAAGTTAGTTACACAAGAAGTTTGTCACTTAAGTGACATTGACACTTTGACATATTTTTTTTTGTTATATTGTTTTTTTACTCTGTGAATTTATTTGGTCTCGATTTTAATACTCTGTACTGTTTAGTATTAAGTAGTTTCGTTAATTCGGTGTTGTCTGAATATTTGGTATACTACAGTAATGTGCCAGCTTGTAGCATGCGAATGTTTTGTGATTGTCTATGCTGTTGTTAGACTATATTAACATAGTTATAATAAATTTTAAAACCATAGACAACTCCTATAATACTTCAAGTTATTCAGTTACCTAGATAAAGAGTTTTTGTTTTCATGTTCCAATTTTTATGAGACAATGTTATATTATATGTTTGGATAAATAATTTGTAGCCGTTTGTATTTAGTGCAATTTCTCTAATACTCTAACGCATAATAACAGAGTTTATTTGAATTAATTTTAAGTATTTTTTTCTATAGAGATTAATATTTTTATTTAATATTTATTTATTAATTTTGGCATCTCGAATATTGAATCTCAATGTTGAGACCTATGGCTATATACTATTGTAAATCACTTTAATTTATATACTTAAAGTATAACATGTTCATAAACTATAGAGTTTAATATGATATATAATGATAAATTATTTTTTACATACTAATGAAGATTATCACATTGAATAGGTCATAATTTATATGTTCATAGTACCTGTAAAGTTAACAGTATACAATGTAAGGTGCTAATTCTATTTTGAGCGGTATTATAGGTTTATTAAAAATATCTATTACATTCAGGGGCTCATAGAAATATATATATATATATATATATATTTAATTTAAAAAAAAAAGTCAGTACAATGAAAATGTTATATTAAAACCAATTGGTTGAAGATTCTATAGTGTAAAGAATGAAGCCTATGTAAAAAACTATAGTTTAACTATAGCAGCTCCGAATGAGTGATGCTTCCACAAGTTGTGATTTAAATGCATGTCTATTATAGTATTTATATAAACGTAAAGTCCTTGCATGTGATGTGACTATTCGAGGAATATAATCTTAAGATCTCCATCGTGTATGGCAGCTCAGATCTGATATATGTGAAAAGTTAATGTATACACCCGCATATAAAATTGCATGAATCGCATGCATGTTTTATATTATTAATTGTCTTAATTAATATTTTTTTAATGTTAACTATATGTTATAAGTTTCATATGTTATATAAAGCTATGTGTACGCTCAAAAAAATTTTAGGGGACTCACAATTATTAATGAACACAATATGCAGATAAATAAAGATGTTGAATTCTAAAAATGAGTATTTTATGTCAAACTTACACCAGACCCGACCTTGTGGATTTTATTTTTTTGTACGTTTTGGCACGGTTTGTTGAGTTCGATGAAGTTTATAGCTTGTCGCTTGAAGCTCTGACGCCTTGTGTGTATACAATATTAAATTATATATACATTACAGAACTAATAGCTTGAAGCGTATTAAGAACGCTAAGTGGCAGGTGAAGGACTGTCCGCCGGAACTGCTGTTGGGTGATATCGGCAGACGTCTATCAACTGAAGTCACTTCCGCTGCTATGGCACAAAATAACAGAGCATTCGTTGAGAAACTATTGAAGGTATAGAAATATTTGGTAATTCTTTGACCTCTATGTCATGATATGATACGATGTGAAATTAGTTACGCTGTATAGACTAAACCACAATCGAGTTTTGCATACTCAATGTATAAGTCTTTAGTTAAATGTAAAACTAATGGGACTAGAAAAACCTATTCAGATTAACTCTGTTTGCATGGGAAGGCAATAACTATTCTAGCTACTACTGGAATTGCATCAGAACTGATATCAATAAGTTCCAAGTATATCAATTTGTACTTTTCATAGGAATGTAAGAGCAAGACGAAAAGAATGCTCCTCGAAAAGATGGGTACCGAAGAAAGTGATTTGGGTCTTGGAAGTGAGATATCCATTACTGGTATAGAAGAAAGTACTATGATAGCGTCGCTCTGTGATCTGTTGGAGAGACTGTGGTCGCACGGTCTGCAACACAAGATGGGAAAATCAGCTTTATGGATGCATCTAACAAATTATCAGGAATTGGAACAGTGCAGCAACTCCGCTAAACCCATAGACCCCAACTATCTGACGCCTGGTAAGTTTTTTTGCAGACCTTACCTCGTACTAATATTTGCTAAATGAATGCTTGTCATTCCTGTTATGTTTCTTCTGTCTCACAACATGCAGCATTGGCTTGGTGTGTTCTGAGGAAACGTCTCGATTGTAAGTACGGATACCTTATGAGATACGGAAATTTAAAAGTTTTAATAATTGTCTTTGGTTATATCTTTATAAAATATTTATCTGTCCTTCAAACGTTCTTTCAGATTTATCATCTGTGGGCGCGGAAGTCGAATCTCAGCAGAATTCCAATCCGAACCGATCACGAGATAGTTCCCGAGGTGGATCTCGTGATAGTTCCCGCGATCGTCTCAGTAACTCTGGTACCTTGGAACGAAAGTCGCCTCCGAATCCATTGAGGCCTTTACCCGAAAATTTGACATTCGACATGAGGTACATTATTCACAAAACTTCAACTTTCTTTTAATATTTACTGATATTATAACGACTGTTTATATATATATTTAAGGAATGTACAAGCAATGACCGATATAAAGACGGAAATCGGTTACGCTCGCGCCTGGGTGAGACTCTCGCTGGAAAAGAAGTTGCTGTCGAAACATCTGAGGGAACTTCTATCAGATACTACGTTGTTGAGATCTCAGTACAAGAAGACGGCGTTCCTGCGCTGTGAGGAGGAGAGGGAGCAGTTCCTCTACCACCTCCTGACACTGAACGCTGTAGATTATTACTGTTTCACCAACACATATCCCACCACCAGTGAGTAATGCCTATCATACATGTACATGAAATTTAAATATTATATATCTGATACTATAAATAAAATAGAACGGTCTAACACTTAATAGTAATAATTTACGTCAAGAATAAACCCCAGTGCACACAGAAGCACACGCTTACACACACTAATTTAATACCCTTATAGCAATATAGATAGTCATGTAAGGACCAAATGAACATTTTTTAATCTACGTCATCAGAGTTGCCATACCGTGTCTCATAGTGCCGTCGCGTAAGGCGAGCCAAACCACAGCGAACTGCTGGCTCTCTATATCCGGCGCTAACGGGGAATCGACACCTAAAATACCCATACCCAGGAACACCAACGAGTTCGTTTTCCATGTGAGTATCGAGTTACATTACTGCGAGTGCGCTGTCACAACTAAATACGGACTGTACTCTGTTTTCAATTCATAAATCATCTCGCATGTCGAGTGTGAATTGGCTTATGAATGAAAAACTTAACTACTCTGTGCTCAGTTTCACGGTGCGCACCTGTGGTAAGGACATTGAGTAAACTTTTTTTTAAATTCATACGCGTATATACCACTATAATAAACCTAACGAGTTTTTGGTAACAAAAACTCAGTAAATATACGTTGGGAGTGAAATATAACATACCTGTATGTATACGCCTTTATAAAAATTAAATATGCATATTTTTAAAGTAAGTAAGAAAATTAGTTTTACGCGCGACAAACTGCTGCTTAAATTTTTTTCATGCAAAAGAGCAATAAAGATATTTTCATATTCCAGCATAAGAATTTGGGGATTCTGTCGACTCTTCGTATCGGTCACGACAACACCGGCCTGTCGCCCAAATGGTTGTTGGACCAAGTTTATGTCCGAAACGAAGTCACAGGACACACGTACAAGTGAGCTACACTAAGTATTATAATATGAATAACATTAATACGAATTTGATAAAACTACGTTGTGGTTTTTAATTTAAGTAAAAAATATATATGTATATGAAAAATGAGTTCTATTTACATAGCAGTACATGTCAATTTCCCGTGTAATTGTAAACTATGTGTATATGTATGTACATGAATGTGGTGTCATCTCTTGAGGATCTTATTATGTACACGATTGTGAACTATACATATATTCCTTTAAGTAACACTTTCCCGTATCAGTACTACACTAACGAGTGCTGATGACGTCATAATTGTACTACCTACAGTTAAATATGAGAACAACATGTGTATTGCATTTCAAGAATTGTATAGAATCTAAATTGCACTCTATTCGTATGTAAATACGTGCCAGATTCCCGTGTAACCGCTGGCTGGGTACTGGCGTGGATGACGGCAGCACTGAGCGCGTGGTGGTCGCGTCCCGGTCCCGCGCCCGCTCGCCCCGCACCCCCGCGCCGCCCCCCGCCACCTCGCCCACCACAACGCATCTATCAACATCCACCATACAACATATGATTGGTGAGAATTATTTTTTTCTATCAAAATATTTCAATGAAAGTAGGTTTTCATATAACAAAAATTAGATACTCCCGCTCCGAAGTTATGGAGTGTTGTTTTTAACATGACAGCGTATTGCTTTGATTTAATTCTCCAAAATTCAACATAAAATTTTGTTGGAAACACAACTTCTGTTTATATATGTGAATGTGCTCCAGGTGATTGCGTTAACGCCATCGTCAAGTGGCATTATCAGTCCAAGAGGGATAAAGACGCCAATTCCTTGAGCGTGTTGCTCTGCGGTGAAAATGGACTGGTCAAGAGTTTAGAACAGGCGTTCCTCTGCGGGTTTAAGTCAGCTCGACTTTTTGGGAAGAATCTCTTCATCTGGGATTATTTCGGTTATATATACATATAAATACATAAATAAAAATCACTAGCCTTTATATTATCTAATCTCTAGCAAACATCATAATAATACATTACATATAACGCTAACAATATATTGTACATTTTCAGCTCGCGTAAAAGACGAATTCAAAATGAGCCTCTGCGAAGACAGCAACCAGTCTAACAAGAGCTGCGTGGTTTACAACTGTAGACAGGACCAGGAACATCGTGCCATATGGAGGTGTTACTGTCACCTCATGGACGAGGTCAGCAGTGTTGGACGCACGCTGGGCAAGGATGGGAAGTTCCAGCTGTTTATATGTCTCAGTTTGAGGTGAGTGAGTAGAAAGTAAATAGCATAGTATGCTTGCCGGTCAATTCTTCGGGCTTATTTTTATACCGTATTTTTTCTTCTCATTAGCACCAGCCAATAAACGCAATATTTTTTGAATATAATTATAAAACCTTATAAGCTAAAACTGTTATATTCTATGTTACAGGGAACATTGGCTCCACAGAATGTTAGTGCCGATGTCATTGACCCGGGTCACAGCTGAGATGTACGAGGAACAGAGTTTCATGAGGAAACGGGGTCTGCTGACCTTCCTCAGGCAAATCCTCGAACCGTTGGACGAGTTCGACATAGTACTGGAGAACTCACTGACACAAGGCATTTAGTTACACAAATGATTCCCTTATCTCATGATATTAGTAGCGTTTGAATACTTGTGATCGTGGTCCTTAAGAGAGGCGTTAATGGTATTTATTTTGGAACGTTAGGAAGATGGACTTTTAGTCACATTAATACTCGTAAATTATGAATTTATTGTTATATTCGGGGTTACACTTTTACTTTTTTTTTATTAAGTTTTTTTTTTTGTGATCGTTATATTTTTTTTACTTGCCAGTTTGATCCAAAGATTTTGAAGCACGCTAGATTTAAGAACTGTTTCACTTTAGGAATTTTATTTGTGTGTCATTTAGACGCGAGAAGGATTTATCCTTAGTTGCCATTTAGATGCAATGTTCATGACACAAATTATATTTAGCTATAGCAACACCTTAGAGATTCGTCTTTAAAAATGTATGCTTTAATGTTATGTACAAAAGAACCACTGCTGGTCGGAGGTAATCATAACTTGGACTCTCCTAGAAATTATTCTAGAACTTTCCTTTTCATTACAAATACAAAACTTTAGTGCATGCCTTTCTATTATCTGTATAATTAGGTTTTTAAATTTATTTTACCTTAACATATAAAAGATTTGAGACATAAACTATGTCAGAAGTGAATCTCATGACACTATTGTAGTGTATCGAGTCCCGATTAATTATTTTCTATTAGTTTTAGTACAGTTAATGTTATAATGAATTTATGATATTGTCAATTACTCATTAACTTAACACGAACGCTGCTAGCGTTTATTGTATGCGGACTCCACAAAACTTACAATATATTTCTTCAAACGTAATTAAATCACATATGAAAAAGAATCTTCTCTCTGATCGCATATCATGGAAAAGTATTGTTGAGTAAAAAACATTTTTACCTTTTTTTAATTTCATTATTTAAATTATCGAATTCTCTTATAATTTTGATAGGATACATTACGATATATATATTTTTGATGTTATATTGTTTTTTTTTTGTAGGTATATATATATATATAGATTTTTTTTTAACTAACAAATTTATTTATTTGCAGTACCATAAAGGTTGGTTTGAATTCTTAATGTGATTTAACCATGGCGTGTGAATGGTTTAATTTAAACGCACAAGATCGTCATGTAATTATTATTATTTGAATCCTAAACATTTGTCCATTGGAGATTATCAGCTGATAGGATTTGCATCATCTTCATATTGTTATGTGCAAAAAAATAATAATAGAATAACGCATATTTATTTAGCATGTTAAATGTATAATTCAGAGTTCAGAGTAGTTTAACATATGTAATGGCAACAATGCACCTTACGTATATTGTAATAGGGTTTATTTTTGTGAGCTTCGATAGATTTCTGCTTTATATATATCATCAGAAAGATATTGTCTGAAGCAGATATTAGAGAGGGGTTGTGACGGCACATTATTAGGTTATTTGCTTTGCACAAATATGTTATTATAACTATACAAATATATATGTAAATGATGAAACCAATTAAATTGTATGTACTTATGTATAACTTCAGGGCTGTCATCTTGTGGTTTAATGTCGAAAATTATAAAGAAATTTCCGTCAAGCTATTCCGTTTTTCAGTTTTTTACATAACATTGCATGTTTGCAACATAAACCGAGTGAGTGAAGTAAGTTCAGACAAAAATTTATGAGATGGCAACCCTGTATATTTAAGCTATTTCGGTGTATGCCGTCCTGCACGGTTGTAAACGTGTGTATCAATATGCCGTCACTTGTAACATGAGAAATTAAGTTTGTGCCAAATTTAACGGAATAAAATTCTATTCAAACAAAACTTATAAAATCAACATAGAACATAAAAAATGTGGCAATTGCATGTGACTGCGAATGCTCAATATATTCCCACCATTTACTAGAATTAATTCTGTTACTTTCTTGTATTTATTCTTAGGAGTGCGGATACATTAATTATATATGTATGAAAAATATTCCATTTTTTACTTGTATTTTTTTTATTGAAATTTAAATATTAAAAAAAAATGTGTAATTTAATTTTCAATGAATATTTTTGTTATTATATTTTTTAATTACGTCTTGAAATCTGAGAGTTAGATTTTAATTCTTTATAATGTCTTCCTAAATCAATCATCTGTACCAAAGATAACTGTAATATTCAAGTGAAAATAAATTTAAATGAAATAAATGCGTATAAATGATAAAACTAGATTTTTTCTTTTAATTCCATGTGTTGATCTCTTGTTACAATATAAATATGGAACCACCTCAGAAACATGAAGCATCGTATTTTATTACGTATAAAATTAACATTTTATTACGTACACGAAAAAAGATTTGAAAGAATAAACTTCTGTTTTCAAATTCGATTGAAAACGAAACGTAATTGTTACGCCGTTCAGAAATAACGAATTTCGGCACGTAATATATTCAAGGTGCGTTTTAACTCGAGACTCCCGCAGCGTTACGTCATCGTAACCTTGAGAAGACTCGATTTATTCCCACTGTGTCCCAGAAAGTTCAAACTATTTGATGTATATATTTTTTTCGTTTACCGTCAGACATATTTGACCGTTTGTAATTTGTAACTGTCAGATTTATTGTTATTTTTAGTAACAGATTTGATTTGCTTTAAAATATACGTTTAGAATTCCTAAAATATTCGTATAGATTAACATAAGTAGTCTAAAAATAATAATATGATATTCAGACAACAAAATTATAAATAGAGGGTCGTTATAGAATAAAAAAAAATCAAATCATTCCAGATTATCTACTCCTTGAAGATATAGTTTAACGCTTGTCTTTGAACTTATTATTATTCTATTTAAAACAAGTTGTTAAATTCGATAATAAAATAAAATATCGCAGCGTTTAGTTCCTTTATAATTTGTTTTAGACATTATAAAGATTTACAGTTATTATTGATATTAAGTTGTAGTTAATTATATTAAAAGTCTACAAACAAACTTCGTGGTCGTGGATTTTATAGATAATAGAAACCACCGTCATTGGTTATGTGGAGGTGTTATTTCCGGTCAGCCCTGGAATCTATATGAGCATTGGAAGGAATTATGTTATTGTACTCAAAGCAGAGAAACTCATCGAAAGAAAATTATAATAATACTTTATGCGGATATTCTGTCAAGATGTCTGGTGATTCAACAAAAGGAACTTATTTTTTATTTCAATGCCTAGGCGTACAGTTTGGGAGGTTAACTAAGTTGTCCTTTAATACATTTCTTTATTTCCTTGGTGTTTAGTTTTTTTAATCCTAAAATTAGATAGCTGACGAAAGAATCGATAGACTCTAGTGTATCACATTACATTTATATCACATTTCTAGTAAAAAACTATGTTGAATAGTTTGCGGTCGTATATCTTAATCTATGCCTAGACTTTAATTAGTAAATAAGAAATCTAAACAGCAGTTTATCCTTAATAATCCAAAAAATCTGTCAATTCGATAGATTTTCATTTAGTTGGGACCCTTTTCATACGAATTTAAATTGATAGAAGACTTTTGACAATCGAATTAAAAAAACCTGTATAAAATATAAGTTTTAATTGTTCGTGTATAAAAAAAGTAACAAAGTTAACTGTTCTTAATTCTGATGTTCAGCTAATAATAACTTATTACGTAATATTTACTTAATACATAGTGTAGGTAAAAAACGTAGTTTATAAAAAGATTTTTATATGCTTGGAGAGATATCGATTGTTTTTCATAAATTCGCTAATATTTGAGTCCAAGAAAATAACAGTTGTTTCATTAAGGTCGGTTATTTTAAAAATAAAAATAGTTGTAACCTTTTAATCAATCTACATCTCTAAAATTTTGCATTGATAAAAAAGGACTAAAAAATCAAATTTATAATTGTATACTTTAGAAGAATTATTAGAACAAATAATTTTTTAATTCATGTATAATCAATAAAAAAAACATTTTCAAAAAAAGTATTTACATTACATTCATGAAGTTTTTAAAAATTACATAAACTTGAATACGACATTGTGTAGATGGCGCTGTATCGCTTGTTGTACGGTGGTTCGTACGACATTCGACAAGTAAAATGGCGGCGATTAATGTGAAAGGCGAAACGTTGTCTTATTTCAACTTGTAAATAGAGTTATTGGTATTCTAAAATATTATTTTTAATAGAGAAAGAGAAGAAAAATTCATAAACAAAGTGTTTTGGTATTAGTTGTGTGTAGTATATGACAAAATTTGGTGATTTTCCATTTCACAATAGACAAAACCCGTCGCAACGAGCACTCGAAGAGTCGAGGCCATATTTATGATGTTATCTGTCGTGTGAGCGTCCTCTGAAACCACATTGATAAATGGTTATTCAAAACTGATGCGATGGTATGTTCCCTCACACAAATACTCTCTGTTAATAACAAGTTCGTCTCAACAAATCTCTGCATTGTTCAAATATATTGACGCTACCGTGACTACCGCGCATTATTTTTATTTTGCTATATTTTGATTTAAATCAATGCATTTGTTTTTCTCTTATTTGATCATAGAACATATTCTAGATAAGAATAAAAGTGTCATAAATTATAATACATTAAGTAAGTTTATTTTGTTTCTTGTCTAATAACGTTAATGTTTTTTTTTTCTTTTCAGGAGTGTTATGTTTACCTGAAGACCAATTAAGTTATACAGTATGACTTCAAGTGCTCCAATTTAGTGGTAGTAGTTTTGTATTTTTGTGTATAACAAACTATGGATGAAAGTGTGGACTTCTATTGATAAATTACATACATACATTAACACTACACAAAGCAACACGGAGGTGGTAATGGATCCAGTAGGACCATGGTCAGCATATGCTTCGTACAATCGGCTAGCAGGAGTACAAGCTGGTGCTGCAAGTGGAGATTTTCATCACCATCTGGCAAGCGGAGGAACTGGATTAGGCAGCCAATCTGTGCCTTCAACTACTAGCCAAATATTACTTCAGGCAGCTCATACTACGGCATCATTAGCAGGACAACTTGGTTCATCCACTAGCTCTCCTTTCAACCCTGGTGGTTTCCTTTCTCCACCCACTGTGGGGTATGATGCAGTTTTCTCACCTTTATTTCATCATGCCAACCCAAAACCAGCACATTATAGTTCATCCCTACAGGCGCAGCACCGTCAAGTAATTGCCCAAGCGCAGGCAGCGGTCGCCTCTAAACAATCTTCAGTAGAAAGTGAAATTTCCTCATTAAGGGAAAATTATTCCCATCAACCGCTAGCTGCACAAGGAACATCATTTTTTGATCAACCAACAACACCTGGCAGTACGGCAGGTTTGAGTTGGCAAGGAAACAATCAACTTCCCAGTCCATTTGGAATTCTACCTCATGAAAGTGTTGTGCCCTCATCGCCAAGTCCTGCCACAACAAAAGCATCAGCGACATATGAAAACTTTAATGCTCACTTTGCTGCCGCTCAAACTCTCAACAATCACCTCAACTCTCAAATTTCCAGTGCCGGTAAACAAACAAACAGGTCGGGATCACCTGCAACAGCAACTAAACAACCAGCTTCTTCAACATCATCTTCGACTTTTTTTCAATCTCCTTCATCTTTTGGAAACCAGTCTGATAATTCGTACAGTTCAAGTGCAAAAAGTGGCCAACTCCCATCACAGCAGGATTATGCTGGAAGTAAGTCATATTCAAGTTCTGCAAGTAATGCTGTTCACTCCCAACAATCTTGTATAGTGTCAACTCCATCAGTAACATCCTCTCCCCCACATCCCAGCAAAGATTACCGTTCACCCCCTTCCAATTCTACCAGACCGTCAGCGACTATATACAATTCTTCACCTAAGAATTCTTCTAGTGAAAAAAGCCCCCACACATCATCTAGTAGTAGTAGCGGTTTTGTATCTCCCACGTCCAAACCTCCACAAATACAAACGAAAGCACAAAGTAAAATATACCCCGAGTTAAGTTCAGAGCAAAGAAAAATCTGTGACACGAATGACAAACTCCAACCCCAGTCGTCCCCTATAAGTTACTCTATTATGGATAGTCCTGGTAGATTAAATTTTACTTCGGGTACTGGAACCTCTTCTAAGACTAATAGAATTGGCAGTTCTCAGTATAATTCGACACAAAGTTCAAGTTTTAGGCATTATCAAAGTGGAAATAATGTAGAGTCAGAGTATCATGTTAGAGCTAAAAGTAGTTCTAGTACTGACACTGGATATTCCAGCAGTAGTTCTCAAAATGGACCTGATTGTGGGGTTGTAGTCTCTAGAAGGCATAGTCCTTTGCAGGCGGCACCTCAGACCTCGCCCTTAGGACATGGTTCTAGTCCAGCCTACCCTTTATACCATAGTCCCATGAATTCTATCAATTCCCCTCAACAGCTAGGGGATCATTACAGCAAAGTGAATAATGCTGCACCAAGGTCACCCTTAGATGCTTCTGTCTCACGACCACCCTCACAAAATAGCCAAGTCGCTTACCCTTCCGTTATAACAAGAGCCTTAGGAATTGAACAAACTAAATCTTATAGTGAAAATAGATACGAACGTAACCAAAATCAGCCAGCAACTCAAAGTTGTTGGGAAACAGAGAGGCAATCCAACAGAAAATTCAGCAGTATTGGTATGAGTAGGAGTAACAGTTCTAGTAGCTTCAACGGCTTAACTGAAAATAATACTCATCCTGAAAAATCCTCATCTCAGTCCCAGAGTTCTAATGAAAAAATATTGAGTTTGTCTGAAAGACATCATAATTACGTCGAGGGCAATAGTGTAGCTTTACAAGATCTCTCTAGTTGTCGCGGTGATCCTATGAGTATAGTTAAGAATCTTCAAAGTTTACAACAAAGTTGTCAAATCCAAGATAGTAAAAGTACTAAAAGTCTAACCCCAGTGTCGAACTTGCCACCCGTAAGTAAATCAATATCCAGGCGAAAAAGTACTGAAAAAGTAGTACCTCATACTAACATGAATGACATTTCCAATGCCGTAATGGCAGATTATTTAGCTAATAGAATACCACCACCCGCCCATAGCTCCACGAGCCAGCAACAAAACGGTAGCTATTTTGATTTCGAGAGATGGAATCTTCCGCCCCCTCCGCCTAAAATGTTTCCCGGAACTTCAGCTTTCGGTTCCCAAGCACCACTACATGCCACTAACTTCAATCAACACCAAGCTCTGGCAATGCAGCACGGTCACACATTAACCTATTTTTCTCCCTTTCACCTAGGCCACCATCCCGATTTCCAATCCTCTGTGGAGTTAACACCTCTATCTTCATTTAGTGAAACTCCACCTTCGGCTTCCTCGTCATCTTTTTCCACACCAGAAACTCGTGAAGAGGAACAGCCCAAGGTGGTAGTACCTAATATAGAAGAAGAACTTGGTTTCCTTGCAGAACAACGCGCAAATACTGCATCGACGGTAGCACCCACTTCACAGCAGCAGAACATTAACAGTACTTCACAAGACGCTACTTCAAAAATAATGGAAAAAAAGTTCAATGTTCCCGTTACGGGCCCCGGTTCGGGATTCATGGCTTCTTATTTGAAATTTTTACAAGGAGAGAGAGATACCTCTCCTCCGCCGGCCGGTCGAGGCGCCAGGAAATCTACATGGTCGAGGAGCAACACCAACAGTAACACGAACAATAAAACATATCCCAACGACCATAACAAAAGTCAGTGCGAGACGAATTCGTCGCAGAGCGCCAACGGCTCCATGGCGACCATTAACTCCGGCATGACGCTCGGCAACCCCGCCATGAGCACGGCGCTCGCCAACCAGCCGCACCCCTCGTCCACCCTCCTCCCGCACGCCAAGGCCGCGGAGCAGGACGAGTCGCGCTACTACAGTCTGAACAAAGACAGAAAGAGAAAGTACGACGGCACGGAGGAGGCCGTCTACGACGCGGACGAGGAGGCGAGGCGGCTGAACAAGCCCGTGCTGAACGTGCCCAGCACGCCGCTCAGCGACAAGGGCAAGAAGGGGCGAGCGGCGGCGATGAGCAAGGCGCCGCCCTCGGCGTTGGTGGCGCCTCAGCCGGCCGCGCCCAAGAAGCCGCGGGCGCCCTCGCACCCGGCGCCTCCGCTGCCTCCCCCGCAGCAGCAGTACTATTACCAACCGCAGCCCGAGGAAGGTGCGTTCAATTTGTTAGATTTCCACTTGAGAAGTAGAGCGCGATGGTGAAGAGCTAGCCCTGAAGCTTGTATGACAGGAGCGAGCTAACCGACCGCCCCCCGGCGGCCCGCCGTGAAAACTTGTTACATTTTAACTGTGATATGTAAAATTTTATTAGATGAAATCTATTATTATTTACTGTAAATAATGTACGAAGAGAATGTGATGTGCCTCCACTAGAAGGTCCATGTTTAGGGTTAGCCTGTAACAAGATTTCACACCGTTATTTGTTAATGACACATTATTAGTGCCATTTTATTGTAAATTGTAGATTTGTGACTCTTGTCATACTCGCTATTGAAGGGGTGCTACCATTAATAATTCCAAAATGTGGTATATTTTTTTATGGGATCGAGACCAGCGGTGTCCGTTGTATATACTAAATAATGTATTGTATTTTACAGTATTTGAATTTAGTTGGTACCTTTGAAATTGTATACATATACCTTGCTGTTAGCCGAAAGTGATTTATATTATAAGGAGATAAAAAATGAATGCATAATACATTGACAGCTACAATCTAGTGCGGATAATGTATGAGAAGGCTATGCCGTGGATATAAGTTTTGTATTTCTATTTAATTGTTATTTGTTTATGCACAATTCTCAATATTTTATGTAAATACTTTTGTATAATAGGAGGAAACATAAAATAAACTCGACTATATTACTGATATGTGTTAAATAATTTTAGTCTGTAATTATTCCTGGTAGCACCCTTCACTTCGCCAAATAGGGATAACATGTTCATGTTGTATGTTGTTTTATTGATCGCTTGTATGTGTCCGTTGAATGTCTCCGTTGACGAACACCTTGTACATGTTATCACGCATGGCGACTACTTCACCATTTGGCTTTCCCTATCCTTGACCGTTCCCACCTTTTGAAACACCGATTTTGATAATATTTAATGTACCACCACGAAAAGGTAATGTAAAGAATGATCTCATCACAATACGAACGCGAATAACATGTTTGATATACTGCTGTGATATGTTTTAGTGCCGTCGCACACAGTCCTGGGTTACGGGGTGTACGGCGACGGAGACGCGAACTCCAACAGGAAGTTGCATCATATAAAGCACCAACAAGTGTCGAGCAGTGCGCAGATCGAGAACAGACCTATCGAAGAAATGCCTTACCAGGTTAGGAAATAAATAGTTCTCTAAGATACCTTTAATGTAGCTTTATAATTAATTTACATTTGTGTATTGTTCTGGACGACTATAGTAAGTGTCCTTACTCAATATTTCCTGCTGTATTTGTGATACAACTAATCGAGTTCATTTTTATATTTACAGTCCGGCGAGTTTGTTGCAATAAAGAGCGAACTGAACGAGATGTGGCCGGCGATATGGAGAGTGGACGGCAAGACGTTACTACAGAAGTATGAACCGTTTGAAGAAAATGGGAAAGTACTGTATAGAAATATATCAACGGTTAGTTAACGTTTTATTTAATACTATTAATTTAAACATAAACTTAAGCCAACCAACCACCACCAACCTAAGAACTTAAAATCTGATGATTGAAAGACTTTATTGAATTGTTAATATGTTAACACAAATAATAATCTTATCTGTAATAATTTTTCAGTATGCAGCTTGGAATCCTGAGAATAAAAAACTGTACACGCAAGTCCCTGTGAAAGTTCGGTCGCAGTCCCATTTAGAAACAATAGTAGAATTAGTGAGAAGCGAGTTGCAAGGGGATGAATGTAACTTTATAGAAAAAAGGATGTTGGAAACTCAAATGTACCAAGAAAACTTTGAAGTTTATATACAGACGTTAATATCGCACGCGTTGGATCCCAATTTCCTGACGGAGATTTTCCAGGAGCAAGGTAATTTTGTCAAAGTATGAATTACCGTAGAAACTTAATGGCAGTCTGGTAATGACGAGTGGAAGTGTTGCACTTTGTGAAACCGATTTCATCGTTTTCATCTCGCACATCACTTTCGATTCATTAATTAATAACTTGATTAACATTCAATACTTATTTATCAAGAATGTATTCTGACAACTTCCAGATTCTCAAACCTATTTTACAATTACATGCCGAAGTAACTGCTTTTAGTTCGTATAATGAATCATCGATTCGTACTTCAATATTCCAGACGAATACTTCCTGTCTAACGTCAAAACTGTGGACGAGGTGACTGAGAGTATGCGTCAACGCGTGTCGTGCAGTAACGCTCGGTCGCTGGACGCGGCCGTGGACGTGTGGCCGGGGCTGAGCGTTGCGGCGGGCGGTTCGGGGGCCTGTCGAGCCTGCACCAGACCCGCTGTGACTCGTCTGCTGCTGTACGGACAACCCTACAACCCGGCCACGCTCGAACCCGTGCAACCCAACGCCAGGCTGGCATACGAGAAGGTAGCACACTTATATTATACATGACTAATGTATTCAGCGGGTAAAAAACTCATTCCTAATCATAGGCTTCATACCTTTGATGTATTTCATCCAGACGTGATGGATTATGCAAATCAGAAATCAGAATGGTTCTATTTTTATGTCGCAGGCTATTGGATGATATGTCCGTCTAAAAGTTGCCGAAGGCAGATTGAAGGTTGCCATTTTATAAAATGTTTTATAACCTTAGTAGCGCATTTTATGATTACCCGCGGCATTTTTCTACAAATTATAAAAACGGACATATTATACAAATTGCCCGCGACATTTGTATAAGAATTAAAATACAAACAGGAGTTATATCTGTATGTAAAAATTATTAAAAACAGGCGCTATGTCAATTTTGGCTCTCAAAATGTAATTGTGGGCACTGTCATGTAATTTATTATTTTGGCTAGAAATTACAGGAAATCGTACTTATTTGTTATGTACAGATTTCTCACTTATATCCTTGTCGTTATCTAAAAACAGAGCTATATTTTTACCTTTTTTTTCCATTTATAAAATGTAAAACTACAATCAATCACAGGTATAAGAAAATTAACAGAAGAGCCGCCAGTGGGCGCCACTGTCATAAGCTGTTGTTCGTCTTTTTTTTTACTTTAAATAATTAATAATTATTGTTCAATAACTGACCATTACCGACCTGTGAGGAAACCTGGTCTTTATGATTTCAAATTATAAGATTGAAATCGCCAACCCATCTTGAGCAAGCGTGGTGATTAATGCTCTAACCTTCTCCATGTGAGAAGAAGCCTTTGCTCAGCAATGGACACCCATAGGCTGATGATGATGATGATGAACTGACAATTTAATTTTTTTACATATGTAAATTGAAGTAACGACTCGTATTTTTTTGTCTCTTTAAATTATACTACATATATCCTTGAAATCTTTCATTCTGAATAGTATTTTTCTAAATTATATTAATATATATTGTACTTAAAAAGCAGTAGTAGCCTAAGTTTCTCCTTATTAGATTAGCCATCTGTCAGTGAAAGTTTCATCAAAATCGGTAAAGTTCCATACATCACCCCCGAACTAACAGACAAACAATCTTTCATACTTTCATATAAGTATGTATATGTAAGATAATTCTAATTAATTAAATAATATATATTCTTTCCGTTGCAGGAGTTCCTGTTATGCACAACTTGTTGCGGTCGAGTGCAGTTGTACTCGAGAATATCACATCAGAAGTACCTCATGTATGCCGAGTGCAGTAAACGAGTGGCTGAGAAACGAATGCAGAATCCAAGTAAAGATACCACAGACATACTCAACGAATTGCTAGCGGATGAAGTTTGGCTGTCACAGGTAATGTATAACATAATGTGTATGTAACGCTCATTAAGAGAATTAATATAAAGAAATCAATTGTATCGCAATGTTTAGATAGAACATATTTACATTGCCAGGATAAAAGCTTAGAGTTATTATACATAAAATGTTTGTTTTGTATGGCATCGATGTTACCGGAAATGTGTGAAAATCAAGGAATTGTATAGAAATCCTACGAGATGTGTACAATTTCGATACTATTTAGGAATGTATAAAATATTGTTTGAAACTATTTAATGCATAGATATCCTAGGAAATGTATAAAGTAAATGCTTTCTGTAATAAGACACGTTGTTAATAATATATTTTTAATTATAGCACTTATTGAGACAATCGGGTAAAATAATAATATAACCTAACCTAACCTAACCATTAGTCACGAGATGTCTTTCTAACAGTTGTTTTTGCCATAGAAACTTCTTCAAATAACTCTTTGTAACGTTCATCTTCAATAAAAGTAGTGTTTTTACCGTTTGTTAATATTCTGAATGACGCCAAAGTCCTATAAAATCGCTCTTTCATAAGCGCGATGTGTGATTCGGCAGCCATTTTTGAACATTAGCGACGTGACAGTTTACAAGGCACTGCGCGATCGCCGGATCAGGCGAAGCAATATCTTAAATGTTTCGATTACTGTTAGGTAAATGTATAGATTTCCTAGGAGATGCGTAATGTGTAAGTATAGTATAATTTATTTCACACATTTCCGTGCGATTTTAGGAATTACATACACTACCTAGGAATTGTATGCAATGACGGATTACATACATATCCGTTAACATGTATATATAGTTTAGCTGTTGGGACTTCTGATTTTTGTTTAACATCTCTATGACATTATCGTAATGTTTTTTTCTCTCTTTCCAGCTGTTCCGAGACGTTCGACATTCGTGGGCCGAAGCGGAATCCTGGGAGAGGAAAATGAGACAGGCCATGACACGACAGATGATTTAACATTGAACATATGCCAAAATAACAAAGGACTGTGTATAATTTACGTTTTATACCTGTGGGATGTGTGTATGTATGTATGTATGTAATATTTATGTTTTTATTACACGCGTACGCCACGCCAGCTGCGGGTAAGCATCACGTATTATTAGTTGTCTCGCGTTAAACGGTCCGTCGGCTTGGCTGTTACCTAACATCGGTTCATTATTTTGTTAGTTGCGGTGCCATTTTTGCTTAGTGGAAACGCAAAAATCGTATGCTGTATGGTTTGTGATTCTGTCGTTTATTTTATTAAGTGCTGTCTTGTATTTAAATGAAACGGTATTAAAGTTAATTTCATCGATCAGGTTATTTTGTGTATATATTTTTTTTTTCATCAATTCAAACAACTAAATTCTCCTTTGTCAATGGCCTTAACAGTCCTTTTATGTACAACTTAAACCGTCGATGATCTTAGCCAAAACATAAAGTAGGTATCGGTTAAATAACTAGCGGAAGGTCAATGACTCATCTCTAATAATAAATGGCCTTGTAAAAATGTATTGCGGTATTTGTTAAATAATAGCAATATTTAATAGAAAAACCACACAAATATTTTTATGTATGTAAATAAGATGAATTGTCATAATGTGCAATGCTCACTGGGAACAGAATTAATTTAAATTGTTTTGTACATTAATTTTTTATCGCAGCATCCAGGTTTTGGGAATGTGCAAGTATTATGATTTTTTTTTCCTAAATTTATTGAGATCTAGTAATAATCTGTGATGTTATAGACAGATATACCTCTACATACCTTATTGAGAACACTGACACAATTTCTAGACTGATTTATCATCACAGGAACAAAGTATATATATATATTTATATTTATATATATTTAATTAACTATCTATTTCAAACATATTTTGATTACTTTAATGTATTTCTTCTTTTTACAAAACTCCTAACAAAACTTGTGAGATACAAGTATCTTGGAATTGAAGGAAAATGAGATCTGTAATTTTATCTCTTGCCTTTTTTCTATATAAATCCTTTAACTATAAATGTTTAGCAAGAAACGAGAAATTAATATTATGAATGGGTATGAACAGTCTACCGTTGCTGCAACAGTCTATAATAATGATTACTTTATCACACTAACACAATTCTAGAGCTTTTATATTTATAACCTCTGAATATTATTCGAGATTTGATTTTTAAATTTGTCAAATGACCAAAAAACTTTTTAATGACCTCCGGTGAAAATTAGTGCTATATATCACATTCCTGAAGCTTTCTTTTTTTTTTTTGTATAATTTTAAAATGATATCTTTATTAAAAAGTGATGTTTAGTTTTTAAGTTAGTTCACATAATTTATAAATGAACAAAATGGCGTTTATTATATATAAACTATATATAACTAAAATATAAGTACACTATTAGATTGTATTTTGTATACTTACATTGGGTTGTATAGGTTTAATATAATGAATGATGAACAAACATACGTACATCAGAGAAATTATATAGACTTATAGAGAAACTTGCCGTCACCGAAGTATGGGAGGACTTAATTTATTTTGTTCTGGTGAGACGAGATGGCTCACTCGTTTTGACACTTTCTTATACATCATAATAAATGGCAATTTTATCAGAATTTTGTTTTTTTCTTTGATTTACAATAAAAGTACCCGCATCATCAACCCTAGAGCGGTCACCTTTTGTTTCTCTACCGTTAATTCTGGAATATAGAGCACATTACTAGTTTCATAATCTAATAATTGTTTTCAATATTATTTTTAATTACAACTTGCTATTGTGATTTTCAACTGATCCCAAAAATATATTTTTATGGAAACACATTTTAACAATGAATGTAAAATGGGAATCGAGGTCAAAACCCGTCACAAATATATGAGCTACATACATTAATAGTCAAAAGCAGAAACCTTGTAGGATCACCCAGTCCCCCTTTCAGGAAACCATTACCTCAAGAACACCTAGTTGTAACAAGCTGAAATAGGAAAACAGCGTAAATTAGCTTAAAATGGTTTAATTTATGTACAAGCAATTCATTGATAAGATTTTGTAGTGTCTATGGCATATATTTTAACGCTCGCAAAAGACAAAAGCTAGAGGACATCCGGTTGATGTCACGTTAAGTTTTAATCACTCTTTGCTATTATACACTAATTAGAGTTTGATAAGCTAATCGTAATCTGTGAGCACTATCTGCCTAAGTATTCAGTGTAGCTGAGCTAGTAGTTTCTAATCGGGTACAGTTGCCGGCACGTAACTTTGCAAGCGACGATAGATGCGCAGAATACGATTTTTACGTCTCACGGGTATGATGACGCGGGGAACGTGACGAGTTGACGACACAATCCCGTGCGCGTGATTGGTTGTTCGCTCCCGAGTACACTTGCGAGCACTTAATTTGAACCCATTGTTTTTGTTTTATTGCACTAGGTATAAATGCAACAACCTTGTCGAGATACGTGCCGGCAACTGTACTTTAATTCACGGTTGTATACTTGTAAAGGTACATATATCAACTTAATAAATTACATAAAACTCGTAACTTCTTACTGTAAAGAAGTATTTTGGTTTAGTGTATATGAAATGAGACGTAACCTCATTATTCCATGGATTTACAGTACGGGTGCCGGGTCCATCGCGTTGCAGGGAGAGTAGCTTCCAGTGTCTGGAACTTGCGACCCAGTTGTAGGTTTATGGGGCCCCTATTTATCTCTATTTAACTAACCAAATTTGAAACGAACCTACGAAGGCCGAATTCTAACTACGTGTTAAGAATGTATTGATATCAATTCTGGACATGCCCAAGTGTTTTAGTTGGCTATAGTGAGATTTAGCTGTTCGACCCGTCGGCCTCACTTCTACCGCGTACAAATTTATGACGAACCTATACTTAGTGAGCTCGTAATACTTATTGACCTTGATGGCAATGTCTTTGGGGGTGTTGGTTTCTCAAGGAACCGTAAGCTCTATTAACACAACGCACTTTAAAATTCGCAAATGCAGAAATGTCTGGTCGAGACGCCGACGCACAAATGTTATTCATTATGTTCCAATCCGGAGCAGCTTTTAGGATAGATATAGGTTGACATTTGATTTTATAATTAGTAAGTTTGGGATCAAGTAGGAAGGTCAAAGATACGGATATATTAAAGACCTTTATTCAGCAAGACGAGAATTCTAAATATAAGACCCATGCAATGAACATGAAAATGCAGAATGAGTGGCTACACATAAGAGATTTTTGCATCCCATTAGCACGAAAATGAGGCACTCTAATTCTTAATTGGTCGCCAGCACTGCTAAAATATTATCTCAATGCTGCTACATCTGCGGGGAAGCAGTTGGCACTGCTAAGTACTTGCTGTTGAGATGTAGGGTACTCCTGGATAGCGGTCAATACCTACTCGCGTCGTCACGATATTCGTGCGACGGCGTCCAGACCGCACATATTTCTATATTCGCGAATTTTATAGCGCGTTGTGATAGAGCTCACTAAAAATAAATTCGTTGTAAATTTTTACGCGGTAGAAGTAGGAGCGAGAGGTATAACAGCCAAATCTCACTACAACCTGCTAAAATACTTGGGCCTGCCAAGAACTAACATCAGTTAATTCTTGGAACGTGCGTCGAAGGCAGCCCTAGTAGGTTTGTTTCAAATTTGGTTAGGTAGAGAGAGGAGCTTGGACGGTGGAGGTGCTCGTTTAAAGCGCGTTAGATAAGCGCACCTTAAACCTACAGCTGGGTCACAAATCCCGGCACCCGCACTGTAAGTCCATGGAATGCTGAGAGGTTTCGTCTCTAACATTAAAGTTAATAATGTTCATTAATGTTATAGATTTTTTTTATGTTTTGTAACAGTTACTACTACGGCCTGTTTTTAAAAGGGAGTGTCAGAGCTACATAAATTTTAAGCTCTAAATTTTGAAATTCTGTTCGACAGTCTTACAGAGAACTAACATTACTTGAGTGTAATAATAATCTGATAAATGTTCTATTAAATTGACACAATATTTGCGTCTGCTGAGGAAAGTCAGAGTTCATTTGTCACATGCTACTAGAGAATAGATATGGAATGTAGAATTCTATTCTATTGGGATAATAAGTTGGGTTAATCTGGAAATTTTCCAGTCACGATGTCGTTGTGGAATGACTGAAACAATGTTGCTATCCTATTATTACATACAAGGGGAATCCCCCGCTGTGTCGAATGTCTGGCAGCTGTCGACGTAATTGTTTTAGCCGTTTGAATTAGACATTTATTTTGCATAGTACCAGACAGCTATCAAGCTTTCTATGACATAATATATATATATATAGTCTTAGACGAGACTAACACAGCATATGTAAATACAACGCTACAATAAAATTGTATGTAGTTCTTCGCAATTACATCCACACTACACGAGCCGCTTAGTTTGTCATTCAATATGGTACGCTAATATTATATCAAGAACAAATCTACGAACGTGAAACTGTAAACATTTCACACATACACCAGCGACACCAATTTTGACTGAGCAGTGATGTTGTTTGCACAGTAGATGTAAATAAAACAAATATTGAGAGTCAATAACAACGGTAAATGGCAGAATAATGTGTCACCGTCTGTGGACATGAAGACAAACGAATCAATACGAAATTAAACAAATCATCATCATGTAATACTTTAATTTGCTTGCACACAGCCTCTTAGTGAGAACAATGTAGAAGTAAAGAGGGATAGTTTAAAATAAATACCAATACCATCTTAGCAACGGTTCTCGTATTCGTCTGCATGAGATTAGATCTTTGTTTCAGGGAAATCGATACAATTGAAATACATAAAATCATATAAGTAGATTAAAAAAAGAAAATTTTTGTAATAATAGCATTAAGTAGCAAAATTAAAAGACGCATTCCAACCACCAAACCACAGTTAAAACCTGTTCTGTACGAGGCAGCTGATAAATAAAAACATGGCTCATCTCAACACATATAATTGCAATTTTTAAACGAACTGTATAAAAAAAGTCGATGAGATTTGGAAAGGGTCCCCGGTCTAGGGTATTTGTCATGTTTTATTTTTATCCAGTACTTAAATTATCACGAGTACGAGGCACGTACGAGGTTCGACGACGGCCGAGCCGCGGCGCGTCGCTACGACTATACAAGAATCTAGATTTAACGTAACTTACAATAAACGCATATATCGTACATCTAAATTCAAGTAACTTATTTTTTATTCAGTTTCTTTATTTTACTTTTTTTTTATATATTTTTTTTCATTTGTTTATTTTATATAGCGTAATCTCTTGTTTGTTACCACAGCGTTGTTGCCGGTGAAATTTGCCTTTCGCGAATGATTTAGTCCGAGGTTCGACCGTTCACGTACTATTCCACGTTTTCCTGTTTACGGTTGTACTGATGGTTCGTGCGCGGCGTGCGTGGGGCGCCGCGTGTTCCTCCGCGGGGGCCTCCTCTGCCGCGGCTCTTGAACCCTGGCTGGTAGCTGGAGTTGTCGTTATAACGTAAGCCGTTCTCGTTATGATGGGAGTCCCCGTTGTCTCCGTTGCCGTAGTAGTCATTTCCGCTTCTGTTCTGGTAGTTGTCTTTGCCGTGCCTGTTCTGGTAACCGTCGTTGTACTGGCGGTTCTGATAACTCTCTTTGTTACTCCTGTTCTGGTAGTCGTTGTGTCTAGGGTGGTATCCTTCGCTCTGCCTGTTCGTGTAAGCTCCTCGACCTCTGAATCCGTTGGACGAGCCCCTCCCGTTACCCCGGTACCGTCTAAACCGGTTCTGTCCGTCCCCCTGCCCTTGTGTTTTTCGTTCCCCTCCATCTTCTCTTTCCGGGCTGGCGCTTTCTTTTACTTCGTCTTCTGGTTTGTCTTCGACGGGTGATATAACTTTCAATTCTTCCTGCTCAAAGTTGGGTTGTTGCTCGATATGTGGGATCGGTTGGTTGTGTTGCATCGGTTGAGGGATTGACTGAGGAACGTGGTGAGGTTGGGGATGGATTTGAGGAATCGGAACTTGATAAGCCGCGTGGTCTGGATGAGGGGGGAAGTGAGGTTGAGGTGGCATTGGAATGGTTCCAGGTTCAGGAACACGACCTCCAGGCAGTTGGACAAAGTGTTGATTAGTAAATGTCTGTGTTGGGATAGGTCCTGGCGGAGAAGGCTGGTTCATGATCTGTGGAGGTTGTGGAGTTCCTACAGGACTGTCAATCTCAGATTCTTGTAGGAAGAAGAAGTTTTGGGAGCCTATCACTTCAGATATAGGCCTTTGTTGGGGATATTGTTGTGAGAAATAAGCATTCTCAATTTCTTGAAGGGTGATGGGGGGGATCGGTCTTAGTGGGTATCCTGGGGCAGGAACTACGGCTGCCGGTGGGGCTGACATAGGGACAGGGGCCGCATACATTGGAGCAGGCTCAGACTCCTCAATTTCTTCCGTCTGTTCTGGTGCTTCTTCACACACATTCTGTATCTCCTCTGGTTCAGGGATAACATCAGCTGATTTATCAAAGTACCCACACTCATGTACAGCCGTGACTATTTCCTTGACATGGGCATATGTGGTGCCGAGGACTTCTTTGGGTTTTCCATCAATAATAGCATACAGATGTTCCGCAGCTTTTATTGTATACGCATGAAAACCAGGCTGGCCTTCTTCATTCACTTCATGTTTAGGGGTCACTTCAGGATACCTATAAATATTAATAAGTTAAAGAATTAAACAAAGGATATTAAACATGTCTTATTGTATTACAATTCTTGTTCTTCTATATATAATATAATATTTAAAATGTAGTAATTTTAAGTTAATATGTTTGTATTAAAAAATAATATTTTGAACAATTACTTTATAATCAAAGTAAAAGGAGCAATTGTCTTTCTTTGATAATAATAAACTTTTCAAATGACTTACAAGTTATCTAAGATTTTTAAATCCTCCTCAGTTAATTTCACTGCACCATTGGTACCATTAAGGAAGTCGTCTCTAACTTCCGTGTTACCCAGCTGCATGAGGCAGTCCAATATAAGGAGTACCTCACGTATTTTATTCGTGTCTGCCGTATAACGAACCCAGGCATCCTGTAATTAGTTGTATAACATATTTATTTTGTACAATATTAACCTGCAGTAGTCACATTATTATTTAAGTTGCAAAAATGCTCAACACATAAGTAAATTGAGAGGGAATAAAAAAATTGGAATTGCATCCATTTTCAAATTGATATTTGTATGTTAAATAGAATTAAAAAAATTGATCTGAAGACAGACCTAACAATATCAGACAGGTTATAAATTTTGTTACCTTCTTAGCTTGTTTCTTGGCTTCACGTTCTGACGCTATAGCTATCAAAGCCACTTGTTTCGAGAGGTCTCTAGCGAACTCTAGGGTTATAACCACCTCATCATACTTGGCCACCGCTTCCTTTTGATCACTGTTTAATTCCTTACCGGCTTTTTGCAAATCACGGTACGATGTTAATTTGCCCTGAAATATATACGTTATAAATTTAATGTACTCCTAGTTCCCATATTTCAGACATTATATAATTTAACGAGACGACAAACTTTCCACAATGCTATAATCACCGTATAAGTCACAAATGCATATGTCTAAAAGTTGTATATTTACAATGATTACGGACTTATTATAAAACTCGTAATAAAAAGATTATATGTTCACAATAAAAACACCACGAGACTTTTAACTTGGATATAGAAGTTTAATATAATTTACAGTTAAACGTGCTAGTATTTCAATGGCTATTCAGCCCTTTTTAATTTGGGCGTCATAGTTTGGTCACAAAATTATTGGAGCACATGTGTAAAAATGGCGTCAACCGAATACCGCAACTTTATTTACATGCGAATTTTCAATATACAAACGAAATTTAAGGTGCCAGATAACATTTACTAACTAAATATTCAAAAAAGTTTTTAAAAACAAGCTATATATAGATAAAAAAACTGTTATATATTTGTTGATGCCGCGCTTTGTACTCACCTTCCTTTTTTCCAAGTTCCGGATTTTATGTTCAATAATGGTCATTATCTGTCGTATTGGTGAATTATCCGTAGCTTCCGCAGAAGCTGGTTTTTCAGACTTTGCATTCGCAGCTGAAGGCATCCTTCACAGGCAACAACTTCTTCTGGATTGGGTATGGTGGCAGTAGTTGAATAGAAACCAAACCTATATTATATCTATATCTACCTATGTATTATGTACTTATTTCAATACACAGCAACTGTCAACGAAAGAACGAGAACGACGCACTAACTTTCATTGTGCATGTTGGTAACATTGAATAGTGTAGTGTCTACACGAATATATCACCTAATTTATTTATGAAATTCCTAATATGTAACTATTTACAATTATTTTAATCTCTTTAGAACAATACATTTCTTACATGCTTTTTAAAAATAATTTAGTGACATTTTCAGTGCAATAAATTCTCAAATTTACTGTATATAATCTTGTAAATTTTTATAGATTTATAAATCTTACTTCTTTGATGAAGAAGGACTTTACATAAATATAAAGATTTATCGGTCTGATCAATAAATGGAGAGGATATCGTAACGAACATTATGTTTTCAATAAAAATTTTGAAACTTAAGAGTTATTCTTTCAGCAGTGTGACCAGTAGTAAATACGGAAACAAATTGTTGCCATTGAATATTTAAAATATAGCCCGTGATATGTTATTGTATAAACGAAGTATATAAATAAAATGAATGAGGTACATAGATTATAGATAATACCTTGTTAATATAACTATCATACTTGTTATTTGTTAGATACAATATTTTATTCGTTTCTTTAGTAAATTGAAACTAAATAAAAATGATTAATTATTTCATTTAGTATTAAAATAAACTGTGAATGAAATTGTTACAAACCTTGGAGTATTTTTACTTTTGTTTCATTTTAGTTAAACTTTGGAAAAGTGGCTGGTGGCATAAGTTTTCGCTCTTATAAAATTAATCGAGTTAGTAGAGTTAATTTAGTGCATGGTTATTGTAATTGAAAATGTATTAAACTATTTACAAAGTGTATAACTATTTATAAAAATTTACGTGCATAACAATTATTGTTGTTTAATTTGTTGAACTAGTTTTTAAATCATAGTGAGATGGAAGTTTCTAACGAAATAAAGGAAGATATTCGTAAAACACAAACGGATTTGAAAAATGCAATACGCATTCATCAGGTATGCTTAAATATTAAAGCGCATCAATTAAAATGAGATGTAAAACCGAAGTCGACGAGGTTTATTTTAAATATAATTTATGATTCTCTTAACATTAGTAACCCAATCAAATAACTATGTTTAGATACTTTTTTATTATTTCATTTACAGATATGGGTGACTCGATTGGAAGAAGATGAGAATGTAAATAAGAGTATAATTTTTATATATAAATAAATTATAAATTTTTATCAGTTAATATATAATTATATAGTAAATATATTTTTAAATTTCAGAATATTCAACTTAAGTTTAAAGTAAATGAAGCTGAAAAAGAAATTATAGCCATAAGTCAGGCTCAAGTAAGTAATAAATTTATAATTTAAATTGTTGCACATGTGGTGTATAATTTTATAAATAAATATATTAAAAATATATGACAAAATAATTACTTAATATTCTTTTTTATTGGTATTGTTTACTATCTTCTATTATAAATTTTTAGAAATTGGTTGTGGATAGACTCCGCAAGGAGTTAGAATTATATCAACAAAGACTGAGAGCCAGAAATAAACAAGTCAGTATAGAAAATGACAATAAATATGTAGCTCAGCAACTCAGGGATCACCAGTTACAATATCGCAATAGAAACCGTAATATATCACTACTAAAGCCATCGGTACTCAATGAAATACATATCAAGACGGAGCACAATGATAACAACAACTCGGATTCTGATAACGAAAATAAATACAGCGAGAAGGAGAACGCTAATAGCAGTGAAACAGATGAGAAGGAAAAATACTCACAAAATTATAATCAGATTCCCAATTTAGTATTGGGAGGCGGCAGGAATAATTTAACTCATGCCTTGAACAAAGTCAAAGAATCCTTAATGTAAGTGAAATTTTACATTTCCATTCATTTTTAATTTCTAATATTTATTCAGTATATTTTTTTATTATTCATAATATGAGACAAATTAATATAACAACTGATAGTATTGAATATTTTTAATACAAAGTAGATTTATTCTTTGATAACTTTCATTTATTTTAAATATTTTGAAATGTAAGTGTTTTTTTTATTGTAATTTATTATTGTACAAATATATGTGTCATCTTCAAGAACATTAAGTAATAAATGAGTTTATTTTTCAGTGAAAATAACATACAAGAGGAATGTCAATGGGAGGAACAAAGATCAGACTCGGATTCAACATTTGATCTGTCTCCGACACCGTCCCCTCCACCTCTACCTGAGCCGGGAAAACCCATCATTAAGGAAGTGTTCATGAGGTTTAATTTGTCTTCATATTAATATAATATTATAAAAATGTATTTATCTTGTAAACACTATAATCTTTCAGTGCTTTGTATTTTATTTTATAATTCTGTTTTAAATGTAACTCTAAACTATACATATGTACATTTCAAATGATCTTTGAGAGTTATTATATATGTCCTAATCATGTCTCAATAACAAGTACCAGATCATTTTTAACTAAATATATTCCCAAAATGGTGTTAGTGATGTTTATAACTGATTTTTTAAATACAACCCACAACAATAAAACTACAAATGTTCTGCTCATACTATATTTAAAAAAAAAATCACATTATTATGAATTTATATTTATTAATTTAAGAATATTTAAATCTTTTTTTTAAACATTGATTTCCATTATTCAGCCATAAAATTTCTGAGTTATTGTAAATCATTAAAAGCGCCATATTTATTGTCATTACATATTTTTTTTCAGGTTGATCGGCCTGATAACTCCGGCTCAGAAAGAAATTATTGAGAGGAATAGGAACGAACGTCGCAAGAGATCCACAAATAATTCCAACAAGAATGACTTTCTATATGGAAGCTATGAAATGATGCCTGTGAGTATAAAGAAATTTAATTCCCATAAAGAAATTCATGTTTACAGAAACTGGCAAACTATTGGTAATTTTTTTTTAAACTACAATTTTTTTTTAAACCAAGCATCATCAATAGTTATCAACTCGATATCAAGGCAATGGTTTGACATTATTAATCCAACTTTATTAAAGTAGGTTGTATGTTTTGATATATTTAAATATAGATGACTTATTACTTTTAAATGAAACAACATTGAAGTTGATGACTCAAAGGTATTTTATGTATGAATAATACTCGATGTAATCAAATATTGAGGTTATTGAACCTTGTAACTTTTATTATTTAAATAATTACTTATTTTTATATTTAATGTATTACTGTTGCTTGGTATGAGTTTTATGTAAAAACTTAAATGTACCTACGTTTTGGATCAAAGTTTAATTTCAAAGAACCTTATAGCATACGGAATATACATTACGGAAATATAAAATAATTTAATTTTTTTCAGAAACGTAAAAAATTAAATCAATATCCGTATCTACAAAGTCACAGTGACCCGCCTCAGACGAGATCCGCTAAATTACGTCAACAGCAGGTATTATACATACATACATATATATATTTATATTTTTGGGTTTTTAGTAAATCATATATATTTTCAGAACCAAAACAAATCATCGAGGGAGGGCTCCCCTTCCGGTTCATGTTCCGAAGTTAAAGGTGAGTGGAACACATTTTTAGCAACATTTATTATACACACAATATAATATAATATTATATAAATATATATTTGTTAGTTACTCTTTTAATAATAAAGTATCTAAGCGATTTTCATAAAACTTTAGTATTGAAGTATATCTTGCCAGTTACTGACACTGACGTTTATGCAACTTGATATACACATACATACATACATAGGTATATATATATATATATACATATATCATTTTTTTAAAGCAATCTAAAAGATTTCCTTTAAAGTGCAGTATTAAAGTATTGTATATTCAGTATCTTGGCAGTTACTGCTACTGAAGTTTATGCAAGTTAATTTTATATATTTATACAAAATATTACTAATATTTCCAGGTTGGGGTAACAACAAGCCAGCATGGTTGGCTTCTCTTCCAGCTGGTTTGTCTGTGGAACCAGTTTACTCTCCCACCAAGAAAGTATGTCATGGGTGTGGAAGGAACGGTAAATAAAAATATTTTTCTTTTATCTTATTGTATATTTTTTATATGGGTAATTTTTTTTGTAAACTAGTTACATGAAAGTATAGACATGGAATGTATAATAACTATAATGGACAAATAAGAGGACATTTGAATGTAGTTTCCTTCAGACATGCTATCGTTAAGTTCTTCAATTTTCAGCTGATGTGAGAACCAGTTATAATTTAATATATTATGAGATACTATATGTTGACCACATTATATTGACCTCCGTCAGATGTTCCATCTCTTCTGGTGTGGTGTTCGTCCTGTACTGTATGGCTGCATACAGGGTGTTCAACGAGTGGTCGATGTAGCTGTGGATCTACGCTGCCAGACCCAGCTGAGTGCAGCGTTAATTCCAATAGCGACGATATATATAGAGGTATATATACATATACAACTGATAGTTATACATTTAAGAATGTAGTTCAATTTTTTAAATGTTTTGTAACAGATTAATAGAAGTGGCAACACTAAATGATTATGGTTTTAAATAAAATAATGTGTTTTTTAAATATTTTTTAAGATAAATTAGCGGAAAGGAAGAGGCTCCAAGAAAAGAACATAGAGCTCTGTAAGGAACTGCGCAAGTTAGAAGCGAGGGCAGCGACCTTGAAGGAAAATTTGGACGAACATAACGCTGAGAAACGGCAGCTGTTGGCGGATCAGATAAAAACACAGAAGAATCTACAGAAACTTCTAGACTTTATAAGCCAGTTTAAAGAGACCTCTATAAGCATACGTTCAACATCAGTGAGTGAGTCGGGCAGTGAAGTTAGTAAAAGTAATGAAGATTGAAGTCAGGTCAGATATCATTATTTACCGAATGTTTCGGAGCTTTAAAGGAGGGTTATGTTTTCATTCATTCTTGATATAACCATTTAGCTTGGCCAATTTATTTGTTTACTAACTAACATACTTAGGAATCTGTAGGGTAGAATGAAAAAAATACATTGATTGCTTAAATGTTTTTTCATTATAGTCTTTCTTAATTTTAAATAATTAATACAACAAAATAATTTGTTTTAAATTGCTTATAATATGAAGTTCAATACTAGAATTTTTTTTTGAAGATGTGCCATTTTTGTTTCAGGTACCAGAATATTTTTGTGTGTTGTCCTATAGATAGCGTTAGACTGTACAATGAATTTAAATGAATCGATGCCGTTGTTTCAGAGGAACTGTTGGTGAATTTTAAAGTTATTTGTTTAAAAAAAAATGTATTTTTTTTATTGAATTAATAGGTATTCTGTTATGAAATGAATTAATTCAATGTGTATAATTTTATGTCCATTAATTATTAAAAAATGTTCGATCAATTGCTAGATATAGAAATTTTTTTGTATTTTTTTTTTCCAAAAATTTAGGTTACTTTTCGTTGGCAGCGATTAATTTTAATTTAGTTTACTTAATTTTCGGTTTTATTAAAAATGTTATTGTCTGTAAGCATGATTTTGTTACCAAATACTTAGCTTATTCAGTGTTATTGTTTATAGCCAATGTTTTGTTGAGATATGAAAATTATTATTGGATTGTAAAAAATAAATTTGCTACCCGAAACGTGTTCAGTATTGATCTTATTTTATGTAGCCTAAGTCTCTACACATGTATGTCTTAATTATACAAGTATTTTTGTATGTAAAAAAAATTGTATCATTTGATATTGGGTACAAAATTTCGGGTCACTCGAGGTTAGTTTTAATCCCGCAATGTTTTCAATAAAATTAAACAAAAATTAAAAAAAAAAAATACTTTGAATTCTTCCGTGTTTTAATTCCTTTATCATTAGTATTGATATTTTCTGTGATATGATTTCTGTATATAAAATATTTTGTTAGGCAGGTTTTATGTAAATAAATATTCGTAAGTTGGTACAACTGTGTATTATTTTCAATATGAACTCTGGACTACTCCAGCTCCAGTGCCTTCTTCCCCATCAGGACTTCCTTTCTCAGCTGCTCGATACTTCTTTCTAACAACTGACATTCGTATGACGATAGGTTTGAGTAGCTTTGCATCTCCTTAACTCCATTTTGATCAACGGTGACCAGTCCAGAGAAATACGACGTGCCGAAGTCATTGTTTTCAACGTACGCTTGTATTTGAGTCGTTCGACCGTCCAAAGCATCCATAATACATTTAGTGAATGCCACAGCGCCGTACGCTACGGACAAAGATGGCGACCATCCGCATTTTGATTTCAAAATTGCGCTATCAGATGACCTCACCCTAGATGTGAATTCTTGTATTCTTTTCTCGTCCAAGTTACATTTGGGTTCTGCCTGTGACAGTAGCGGTATCAGGGTTTTTTCTGAGTGGCCGCCTATCACTGGGACGTTGCAGTTTTGAGGATCCTTTTCGGCTTCCGCAGCGTACAATGCTTCTGTTTTCAGCTTATCTAATATTGTGATGCCGAACATTTTTTTGGGATCATATTCCCCATGGTTCTTCATTATTTCCGCAGCCATGGGAACTAAAGTGTTAATGGGTTCCGTAGCGATACCTACGAACGGCATCGGCGACATTTTGGATATACGAGACGATAAAGTCTTTATAAAATCAACGTTTGCGTTAAACCATGTTTCCTTAGATGTCCCCGGGCTTCGGGCTACGCCGCCTGTGGCTATTATGATGCTAGAGTCTGTCCAGAACTTTTCCAAAGAGTTACCTCCAACTACTCCCTGTAACGCGGACCCTGATGGTATGTGTGACAAATCTAACACAACGCCTGGAGTGTGCTCTAGGTCGTCATGAATGATCAGTTTCGTGATCGCTGGCTGGGTCCGGAGCAACAATCCGACAGTCTGTCCGATCTCACTGGCCCCCCCGACAACTGTTACTTGATAGTTTCTTGAAATACAGTGACGTGAAAGAAAATGGAAAAGTTTCTTTGTTTGGAACATTCTGTTTGATTATGGTTCTATAAACGGTTGGTGGACTTAATACTGTTTACAGGGAATTTGACATTTTATTTATTAATTCATTTCATTGTTAAAATCATTCACGTCCTTTTATAGATTATACATAAAATCACTTAAAACCTTAGACTCCCAGATTATTAAAAAAGTTCCTCAAAGTTAATCAATTATATCGTAAATGTATTTCGCAATAGATTTTTAAAGGCAGTTTTGATAAAACGAAAACTTATGAAGGATCCTATCAGTCAAAACTTTATTTTTATAAATAGCTTGTATAACTTGTATGTTTAAAATGTAACATGTATTCTCCTGTGCATTGATACTCTGCTCGGCACAGAGTTTTATAAACGATCAAATGTCAAGAGCCTTGTAATATGGCTTTTCCAGTTTATTATTTTTCTCGTTGATAATTTTCTACATAAGGAAACAACCAGTTCGTCAATAACTTATTATTTAAGAGTATATTTTAATCATCGTTAAACAGACACTATTCACAAAAATTTAAAAGTGTAGATTTCATTAGTTATACAAAAAATATTGAATTGATAATCTAAATGAGAATTTTATACAATAATATCCTAAGGACTTTCGATTGAATTAATAATTAACTGTTGATAAATTCATCAGTAAGTGTAAAAACATGAATATAATCATATTATTAAGAACTTATAAGTAACATAAGCTGCTTACACGATCTATTCAATAAGATTTTCTTGCTTGAATTCTGTCATAGTTTCCTCACTTCATATTTTGTTTGTTATTTGACATTTCTGTAATCCTATTACCTAAGTCGGGACAAAATTAAAATATTCTGTAAATTTTTGTAAAACATTCTGAGCCAATATTCTTTATTATGAATGTATTTAGTAGAAGTTTACAAAGAACACAATTTAAATCTCTTTGTTCTGTAAAAAATTATGTGCAGCGAAGAAATGTACAAATATCGATAGTCGGCGCCGCTAGTGACATTGGAAAGAACGTGGCATTGCTGTTGAAACGGAATCCTTATATTACGAGGCTGCACTTATACGATGACAATAATATAGTAAAAGGTATTGGCCTGGAATTGGAACAGATTCCCGGAGGACCCAAAGTAGCTTCATTTTCGGGGGATCCCTTTTTGTCGGCAGCTATAAGATACTCCAATCTGGTACTGCTTGTTTCGAGAACTCCTCGTAAACTCGGATTTTCCCGTGAACAGATGCTAGCCACGAATGCTATACCCGTATATAAATTGTGCAAAGTTTTGTCATACCAAAACCCTGATGCTTTTTTCGCCATTTCAACTAATCCTATAAATTCAATAATACCGTTCGCAAACTTATTATTAAAAAACTGCAACGCTCATAATCCGTTCAAACTCTTCGGTATAACCCACATCGACACGACGAGAGCCAGGGCCTTCATTTCAAACACTTTGAACGTTAATCCGAGACATCTCTATGTACCGGTGATCGGAGGGCACTCTGACGAAACGATAGTTCCCCTATTTTCAAATTTGTGTCCTAGCCATTATTGCGTCGGTCACTGTGAAGCTGACACATTGACACGTCTGATTAAGAAATCTGGTACAGAAGTGTTAAACCGAAAGCACGGCAGTGATTCATCAACGCTGGCTATGGCCTGGTCGATCAACGAATTCGTCCAAAATCTCATTGAAGCTCTGTACGGGAACTGTGTAATCGTGAACAGTTATACAGCGAATCCTCATTTTGGAACAAAATTTTTTTCAGGTCCGACTAAGGTTGGACCCGAAGGCGTCATAGAAACATGCAATAAGACCTTTCACATGAGTGACTATGAAAGCAAACTCCTGGAGCGCGCTGTTCCCATCATAAACAGGGACGTGGCTGAGGGTGAAGCGCATGTCAGCGTCCTCGAAAGTGCCAGGAGTTGTTACTAGACGCCATGTATGATTTGTTGTGTTTTACTTTACAGAATAGAAATAGTTGTAACCCGATGTTTATTTTCATTTAAAAATTTTACGCATAGACTCACCTATACTGTCGGAAATATAAATGAACATTTTGCGATAGTTCGAAGCTACGGTTATGTTCAGTGTCGGTAGGTAACTAACAAAGGTTCAATTTTCAACAAACAGCTGAACGCGGCTCAAAACGACCATCGAAGTGGCATGTTATTGGAAAGAGCGTGTAAGTACCTCGGCGGGGCTCCGGTCACTAATAAACTAAGGAGTAGATTGCACCTTACACTTGCACGATATTACCTCAAACAATTTACTGTATCAGTATGACTATGTTTGTTTTATATAACATTTCTTGTAAAGTATCATACAAGAAGTTATTAAAAATAACTTGGAAAGTTTGTTAAACTTCAATTACGTTATCAAATGTAATTAGCCAAAAATGTTCATCGATTTTTTTTTGTTACAATACCAATCGTCAACAGAAGTCCTGTTGTGTCTGTTTTTATTTTATGACTAATCATGAAACGAGACTTAGTGTGTCCTTAGCTTAACTTAGCCATTGACAGTTCAATGTTACCGCAAATAAGATTCCTAACGACAGGGTTAACTTTAAGATAATCGTTGTATGGCCATGCGAGGGTTGTGTAATGTGGGTCTTAATGTCCGATGCCTTGACTGCTTGCATGGTTGTTTGAGGGTTAAGGGCCGTAAAGCTGGTGATTATGTGCCTTATCTTGCTTGGATAGTGAGAAACTATTCGGTGATTACTATTAACGCCTTGTTATTCGTAATTGCGTCTCTTTGCCTTAATGATGAACGGATTCGGTCCCATTGTTTTTACTTAACAAAGCTCGTTTGTTGATTGTAGTGTACAATAAAATTTGTATGTTTCCGTTTGTACGTAAAATTAGGTGATAGGAAATTAGTTCCGATCATTCGGGTGTCGTTTCTGCAAAGCTTATATTTAATTTTACTAAAATTTAATTTGAAAAGTATTCTTTAAGACATTTAATATTTTTAAATAATGCAAAGCAAAAAGTTATCAATGTTTTTGGCAGCCATTTTTAATAATTTGGGCAACTGGAAAATTTCACAAAAGTATTGTTTCCAAACTCAAGCGCCGTGACAACCGCTCGCTGTTATCGGTGCTCGCCCGTGGCAAGAATTGCAAATGGCTATAATTCCAACTACGCCAATAAATCAGCAGCACCCGTTCAAGTTTTTTCCTCGAGGGTGTACCTACATTGTTAGTGATTGATCGTCAGTTCCCATACTTAAAACTTTGTTACTGAACTTGAGCATGTGTTCTCCAAAGAGTTTACTTTGGCATGTGAATCGGTTACGATTGATTGAATTTTAATTTTATTTCCGTTCCGTTTAAAAACGTTCGAAATATTTTTTTTATTTGATATATATTATGTATAAATTACGTGCGTTCAACAATTATTTTACATAATTATAGTTATAAGAATATCATACTAAATCTATATATGAAACGGATATTGGCTGTACGGAACAAGTAGAAGAAAAGCCATAAATTAGTTATTGATGACACCCTCGGGAGTCCATCGGCAGTCTGCTGATATAACGGCTATTTATAACCTCTGCTAATTGCCCTTAATTTATATATACGTCATCCGTTGTAAGACTATTGAAACCTGCGTGGGCGACAATTTAAATACTCAGAATATATTCATAGGTTTATACAATAAAATATACATAAAGATTAAAAATAAATGTACGAACAAGACAATCAAACATCAAAGTGAATAAAACGGAGAGAAATATTTTCTGTTTTCAGATTACCCGAATTATATATATAGCTATAGTATATAAAAATATCTTATAAATAATATTACCGAACGACAGCCTCGTCTGTTCCTGACTGTAATTCGATACCCTACATAATTGTCGATGGAACGCAATCAGTCAATTTTCTGAAACTCCTAACATATTCAGACACTATTTCCCCTTCTTCACGGTGCATGCCAATTAGTAATTTAATTCTATTCGCTGGTACTGCTCATTTATGTCATGGCTTCATAACATTATTACATATTTCAAACGTACTTTTAATGTTATTATTTGAGTACATTGTATACGTCCAATAGAACTTATAAGATAAAATTTACTTGAATTAAATAAATTTTAATTTATAATTTTAAAACTATAACAATTAAAGCGAGTGTAATTAAGTCATATGTATGAAAACGAGATCTTTAAGTACACCATGTTTATTAAGTGTTTTTGTCTTGACAGATACAGATGAAGAACATAATACGTTTCCGTAAGCATTTTTATTTTACATTTAAATGAACAGACTGTCGTATGACTATATTTTGCGACCACTACGTCCAGCTAATACTAATACTTCTTTTTGTACTATTCTTAGTCCAATTTGACATAGTTACGGTACTTACGGAGCGTTTACAGTTATTCATTCATAAATCTCCCCACGTTACAACAGAAACGGTAAACGGTTCGTATTTTGTGCATCTTACACACTCGGTGTAAGCAGACTCTTGATTCGAAACCGGCAATATTTGTATCAAAAATATCATCAATGAGACTTTTAGAATAATATTTCAATTATAGAAAAATTTAATATTGAATATTTGAGTCTTTCGTCGTCTGGTTTGCTGTTATAATCGAATTGATTAAGCCAATGAATCATTTAATTAAAATTCTAAAGACGCGGTGTCATAAACTCATCCCTAGGACGGGGTGAGTGTCGTAGTACATCGTTTATTTGGGAGATATATAATATAACCAATATCAAAGGTTTTATAATTATAGTGAAAACAGGAACAATTTAGAACTCTTTAGATTTTGGTAGCAAATTTTGATAGATTGATGAAATCCTTGTGATATGTTTAATTACGTTTATAAAATATTTTGTAAGACATGACTTGTTATTTGTATTATATTTAGATGGTATAATTATTAATATTTATCTTTTGTATACGTACATACGAGCTGGACAGATAACAACATTACAAATACATAACAGTGACTGCGACGGGAATAAGAATATGAATTCTTTTTGTATGTCAAAGTATAAACGGGAACGACGCGCTGGCAATCATAAATTATAACAAAGAATATAGTTTTTATTAAAATTATGTCTTTACTTTTCTACATGAATAGTGTTATAACATCTACTTTTTAAAAATATATTTTTTTTCTAATGAAATATGTTAAGAGACTTAAATTATTTCATTTCGAGTATTCAAAATAACTTGTTTTAGAAGACAGAAATGACTTCACAGAAGTCGGAGAATGTATTCCTGCCTTGGATACTAAAATACTAAAATTTTATACAAAAAAATATTACCAATTTAAAATATAACAACTTTATATTTATAATTTATAGTGAATTTGTTATTACGATTTTCATTAAAAACATTACAAGAACACTTATGATCAGGCACATTGTAACAGTCATTAATACACAGCTTATGTTCTGTCATCAGCAGATTTCCTCAACATCCATAACTGGTCCATATTTCATGGTTCCACACAATGGGATGCTGCGTGATCATTATACTCTGTGCGGTGAGATAACACGGCCGCGTGCCGGCGCGTGCGCACCTCATATAGTTTATTTATGCTCTTAAAACCCAAGCTGATGCAGAGCTATGAAAGTATTGGAGAAGGATTTTCACTGTTATTATATTTATGTAATAATTTGTGAAGAATGTCCTGAGAATAATCAAATCAAATTTCCCGTTATGCTGATAACATTACAAATAATAATGTAATAAATGATTACAGTTTTTTTTTTGTTATGTGAATAATTATAATTTAAACATGTTACGTATCAAATATCTACTAAGAAAATATTCGATCATTCAAATTATTTTCTGTCCCTTCTAATTTTTAATAACTCAACACGTTTCGAGTATTAGTAGTGTGTCGGTGAATTTTGTGTGAGCGATCAATTAGCTCGCGTCATGACGCTTATGGTATCGTTTTAATGCCATAAATAAAAGTATTTAATGCGGGAACCACAAATAGAGGCACGGAATATATACATCGACGTGATGTGATATATTTTAATAACTAAAGTATGTGGAAGTAGTACATACGACTACCTAATATAAATTATTACGTAATATCATTACATTCTTAGAAAAAAAGGATCAAATACTTATATAGATTATATTGAAACCGACTTTAAAATTTTCCATAATGTTTATTGCTTTCGTAAATCATACTTTACATATATAACATCACTCTGAAAATGTCGCGATACAGATCATTTCCCCTTATTACTAGTGCTAATACGAAATCGGGATTACACTCCATTTACCCCGGCTTTGCTTTAAACCACAGAATAAATAAAGATTATATTAACTAGCCATTAAATGTCGTGAGAACGCTTTGAATTGCACAATAAATTAATGGTCTTGTTTATGTTTAATGTTAATTATTTAGTATTCTATACTATTATATGGTTATATTATGTAAATAATTTCACGTGGTTTCTTGTATATTTATTGTATTTTTTATATAGGCTGTATGTCGCATGTCCTTTGCCTCACGATTTTTATTATCTATTGTCTAATTCGATGTTCATTATGAATGACCTAGTCATTTATTTAAAATGATTTCCACTCTGCGATCTGTTTTCCTCAGGACATTAATCTAAGATCTCACTTATCATTTAATTAGATCGAGCGGGCGCCCTTGCGGCTTCAATTTTATTTTATAACGTCATACACACGTCTATCCCTCGCTAAATATATAAATGTGATGTTTAAATTAGTTTAAATGTATATGGTAGTAAGGTACATATTGGTGTGGCATTTAATCTCTAGTGTGGTCCTCGTCCCCGCTATTCCCAACTGTTTCTGTCGTTGTCTATCCGCCACTGGCCAGTTGATGCGACAAATTATTAGGGTTGGCTGTACCAGATATAAATTCATGGACAAAAATATTTAAAAATTCTATACAATATTTACAATAATGATATCGAAATATAAGCATATGTAATAATGTGACTAATTTATGATATTTAAATAAATTAATCTATGATTATCATGATGTATTTTGTACGACTTATCTGGAATGTTCCGATCCAAATTTTTATGCTTAATAACTTATAGCTTAGTATAACAAAATGGCACTTGTCATTCTTGTCAACCCTGTTCCGACGAAATGCATTTTATGTCTTGCGCCTTCCCGCCAGATAATAAGCCCCCAAACTTAATCACGTCCCCCGTACGATATTGTACATTGGAATTTTTTTACACCACTCATTACACACTGTTAAATTCCCACGAATTTAATTTTTTTATACACCATTCTACTTTCACAATTACTTTTGCTATTAATGCGTTCACGCTGCATAATTTCTTCGTCATTCAATTCGAACGCGGTCCTTTTTTTAATGAATGGAACCTTACGAACGCATGCCCGGACATTTTCGTCACAAAAGATTCGTTTATTAAATTTATCATTGCATTGAATGCCGCTCACGTGTTTATAATGTTTTGTAAGATGGTCATTAATTCAAATAACTTAAGATTAATAATAATACTATATATATAAAGTAAAACATATATATTTTTTCATTATAAAACGGTAAAATGTCGAAATCACTCTTTAATCATCAATCTACATAAGTAGTGCTTAACTTCCGTAAAATTTTTGTTTTAATAAAAGTCCAACACTCGTTAGTCTGTGGCGCCATCTGTCGTTGGAAAAAAAATCGCGGCGTAGGAAAAAAGAAGAGTTTAAACTGTATTTAAATTTGCATCAGCGGCGTTGTGATGCAGATGAGTGACGTCACGTGGGTGAGGCGTAATTGACACCCTCTGAGGGTGATACAGATTTGTATACATAAATATCTATGCTATCTATATATATAATAGGTATCTATGGAGGTATTGAAGTCTGTTATGACACTTAATTTCATAATCTTGATTATGTTATAACAAAAATATAAGATAAAAATATTTTTTTCCGTTTATTTGATCGTGTAATAAAAAATAATAGAACAGAATTCAATAATAGCAGACGCGGAGCTAACAGTAAGTTCCGGCTGTATGGTTGTAAGCCGTGTTATTTGTCAACGCAGTGGGCGGAGAGATCTTGAAATCAATTTTCATTTATTCACAGATTATCCGCAGTAGTTTGGTTTTGTAACAGACTTAGAAATGTTAGAGGGTACCAGCGTAATTTATATAAATATACGTATATATGTAGAATTAATGTAACGTATAAATAATTCGTAATGAAAATGTTTTTTTTTAATGAAAGAAATGTTAATCAACCGTTTAATATACGGTTTACATCTCAAAAAAATGTGCACATGTGTTCAGCCAGTCGCGTAGAAAAGTAATAATTAATGATGTCACATATTAAAGCGTCGAGTGAATTATTTAGTCAGATCTATACATTTATAGGTCTATGTAATAGCATCGGCCCAAAACACTGGAATAGTCTTGGTCGGCTGCAAAATCCTTACAAATGTGGGCCGTTATCGTCCCGCCCGATTGACCGTACTCCGACCGCGCATTTCTCACCCTGAAAAATTAGGGATTTATTTAATTTTATGGCCGCGTCACGTGCTGAATGAAATATTTAATAGGTGCATTGTTTCTTATAGTTTTAATGTTTTTTTAATACTTACAATATATATATATATATTCAATCAAATTAAAAAAACTGTGTCGTTTTTTAGGGTTCCGTAGCCAAATGGCAAAAAAGGAACCCTTATAGATTCGTCATGTCTGTCTGTCCGTCCGTCCGTATGTCACAGCTATTTATTTCTGAAACTGTTGGGCCTACATAGTTGAAACTTTGTGGGTTGATGTAATCTGGTAACCGCTATTCGAATTTCGAATAAAAATTTAAAAATTAAAGGGGGGCACTCCATACAAGGAACTGATTAAAAAAAAAAAACAGCTTACCTATACGTGATAGGTGTCTATGGATAGGACTTTAAAAAGACATTAAGGTTCCAAAAACCATTTTTCGTCAAAATCCATTGTTTGAAAGATGACGCTTCCGCAATTTTAAGATAAGAGAGTGAGAAAACTAAAAAATATATGCTGCTTATTTCAAGGGAAACTTTCAACTGAAATTGATTTGAACGAGATATCATTATTAGTTTTTAAGAAATAATCCATTTTCAAAACCGCATATACAACTTTGTCGTTCATACAAATACTATGTAAAACCAAGTTATTTTTTTTATAAAACATCGATCAAAGTTACTACAATAACTTTTATATTAGGTCATCTAGTTGCTGATACGGAACCCTTCATGGGTGAGTCCGACTCGCACTTGTTTAATTTATTACATTACCATTTATAAACCGTTCTTAGTAAAGCTGTTCCTGGACGTAAATGTTTTATATCTATAAAAAAAGAAACAAGTAAGTAGCGACATTTCTTTTATCCGTTAAATAAACTATAATTATTTATACTGGCAACATTATATAACAGATACAACAAACATTGATTTATATTGTACAATATGTCAACAGCTCTCGGTCTGGATTTAAACTTTTAACTAATATAAGTACAATGCGTCTTCCCCCGTGTTTCACTGTTTGCTTTTCCCATGGCGTGCCACGGTTGGCCGGGGTTTGAGTGATCTCATTTATTTAATCCCCGTTGATAACACAAAGATTCGTCACGTTTAGAATTGGAATGAATTAACGTTTTGTAATATTAATTACGTGCAAATCGCTTAAAGAATCAAATGAAGCGGAACGGATCAAATCAAGGAAATATTACGTTATTCTAGACTATATGGAGTGAGTTGGTTGCGGATTAAACTAAATGGTCTCGTTAGTTTATTTTATTAAGAATATATATAATAATGTCATTATATATGTATTAAGATGTCATATATTTTATAATCTATTTTTTTTATTTAAAAGGCAGTATACTTTGCAGCTATTTTTGTAATTGTATGAAAGTTTATTGTGTTTCAATGGATCTTATCTCATCTCGAAAGTCTGGATTGACTAACGAGCAATGATTGTTTTTTGTGATAATATATTATATAAAAACAGATATAACTTTGAAGAAAATATAGTAGGGATGATAGAGATAATCCTATTGGAGTTTTTCCTAATCTAGTGACTGTCCGTCGAGTATGGATTTGGTGATATTAAAAAGCAGGACATAGAAAAACTAACCAGTTCGGTGTCGATGATAAATCTAATGTCCCTTACATTTTCCTCTAACATTTTAATTTAAGTCAACAATCAGTTCACATAAAAATCGACCATCTCTTCGGGAATTTATTATTTGATGATCATTTCAGGTAGCGAAAACTTTACATACATATCATAAACAATAGCTCTGCTTTCAGCGTTCTTTACTCAATACACCTAAAGCAAATATGCAATTTTTTTTTTAAGTAGAATAAATTTTGTCACCCACACGAAGTTTGAGATGCATCTGCTCTCATGATCACATTGTTTTTTCTATAATGAACTTAGCTTTACAGCATGTGATCAGATTTTTAGTACAGAATCTCCAGAACAAAGAACCTGCGATTAAAACCTTGAAGAGCTTACATTAACTGCATATGTATAGATGCAAACGTCTCATAGTTGGAGATGTATCTGTCTGTGGAACTTCTATACAGAAATAACTTGTACGTTTCAAATCATTGATTTCCTTAGAAGTTGTTGAATACGGAGCAGGAACACAAAATAATAATAATTTATAATTCAAAGCAGAAATACAGTGAATGAGCGTAAACTAGAAATAAATTTAAATTGAAAATTGTTACTTAAAAATAGCTTAACTAAGATAAATTTAAATAATCAGACGAACTCTAAATTCATATTACATTTAAGCATGTAAAGTTAATCGAGCTTTTTATTATCAGTGAAACAAATATTTTTCAAATGACATTATTTTATCTATAGCTAAGCAACATTGCATATAAGTCTTCTTCAATGGAAGAATATAAAAAAGACAAAATATATTAAGAATTTATATATTTTACTTCAGTTATTTATTTTTATTTAATATTTATATAACAAAACTAAATTTATTGAGGTTATAAATTCAATGTGGAACTATAGAAGACAATATTTCATTCTATTTCGTTTTTTATCATAGTTATTGGTAAATATAGTTGATAAAAACGCCCACGGTCATTTCGACAATTGTAACACCTGTACTTCAACGTCGGGTTGTAGGTTACAGTTTTTGTTGGTTAACGAAATCGAGCCCAAATTAGTTATACTCATTATCTCTAGAAGGTTCTCGTTCTAATTTCTTTCGACCTCATTTTGTTTTTTTTTTTTGCATAAGTTTTTGTTTATTTAATTACGATCGAGATAATTTTAGCCTTCGCGATATGACTCCCGGTAGAAGTTGTCTGTTTTAAAATATTGTATCCGAGACCACCTGTTCTTTCGCAGAATTAGCGGAGCATTATAACAAAATTGCCTCCTTTAAGTTAATTAAAACGACGAATTAATATCGAGTTGATCCGTGAGGAGGCAGTCGTTAGGACAACTCAAGTAAACAATATTTAAATAAAACAAAGTTTGCACAGACAGCTGTACATTCCTTCATTTGTTTATCACGAACCCAGATTTTGTTATTAAGTGTGATATATTCTTATTATATTTTTTACATTAACAGAAAACGATAGGACGGTTAAAATGAATGGTTTATAAGTTATCTAAGCGGAGTATCAAAAAAATACGGGATAAAATCTTACAGCGGCCGATCGTTAAACTCAAACCGCCCTTTGGATGTTACTAAGAATAATTAACAGGATATTTGTGTTACATCATTTTTAACAATCTAAATGAGGAGCTGAGTTCGTAAGGGCGTCACGTGATACCAAATCAGCTCGCGTGTTGCCTTAAGCCGCCATTAGCACACTTTGTAAACTGACGAAAGGTGCCACTTTAATTTATGCAAATTTCTCTTTCCTCGCTTTCTTTACCAGTTCTTAGGGGGGTGGAGGCGAACGTGGAGGGGGATTACAAGAGATTCGTTTAAGACAATTCAGATACGGAGATTTGAGAACAATATAATTATAACGTTACTCGATACTATTTATATATGTACGTACATGTTTCGTACGACCAATTACCAGTTTGTAGTATGTTGTAGGAAGAGTGATTGTGAATTTACTCGGCGCGGTCGGCGGCAATATCAGTTTACAGCACAATGGTATTCAACAAAGGACTGAAACGGTTCACAATGGTGCCGTTTGCGGCACAATATTGGATCAATGGTCAGCTGTCGAACCCTCCGAAAAACTAGAAGAAAGAACCAGATAAGAATGATTAATTGGTTTAAGTCGAATTCAATGAAAGCCGGGCAACGCCGTTTAAGAATAGCTAAGTCTTAAATCTGTATAAGTATAGGTTATCGCGATGGTAATCTGCTGATATAACATACATTAGATATAATCATTGTAAATAAGGATGGTGTTATATATGTTGAATGATGTTTGTATACGTCATTTGTTCTTAACGAATTTATAATGCCTGAAAGCTGTGTTGATTTGTAAGCAAAAATGTAACAAGTAACAGGGCAATAAATTAATCGAGTCAAGGAAATGAATACTCCTATATAGGGTGATGATCGGGTCGCTGATAGTGATGTGAACAAATATGTATTTCGATATCGATGACTCCAGACAAAATCAAACAGATACAGAACTAAATTATGTATAATTTACAACACATCTGACTTGTATTTTAAGTTTATTATGATTCAATCTAATAAATTTTATTTAAATCTAAAACCCTGTATGAATTAATATGCCGATATTAATCTTATTATTGTAAAGTATTATTGAAAGCTAAGACAAGTTTCCGTGTTACGTCGTAACAAACATACATACATCCATACATGCTGATAAACAGTCGTCCTTATAATATCTGTATGATATATTCCACATCCTTTAGACAGATCCGTTTTGAATGGATGGCAAATTGACATACGGCAAGCCGGTACCCCGATTTATTTAGGACTTTTACGTATTCACGTCTTGTACCTTCAAACATATCACTTCGACGTAACAAGATCTATTTAAAAAGACCCCAAAATATTGACATTTAATTGTCATGTAATTTGTGTTATACAAAGTATAGATATCTTTGTGATTGGAATTGTAAAACCAATGATATATCATAAATAGGAAGAGATAATATATCGTTGATAGATTTTTTATTTTTATTATAGGTATTCTTAGAGACAAAGCATAAAAATTCGAATATTAAAATAATATTTGGTTTTAACTATATAAATAACTATTTTAAATTGTTTGTCTATTAGAAATCCAAAGACGATAAGTGTTGCCTCTTGAGAAAAACACGAAATGAGAAATATAAATGAACGAAACGAGATTTTTTTTATAATAAGGATATTTAAATCCGTATTATATAGGAGGGTTACTTGTTAGTGATATTAATTAAAAGTATTGTAGTGGTTAGATATAAATCACGCTTTATGGAACCCTTTCAGAGCGACTTAATTGATTCAATGCAAGCGTGAATAAGAAAAGATGGATAACAAGACGCGTATAACAAAAGAGTTTATACGGCCCTCGTAAATTAACTTGTTATTCCTATTCACTTACTTGATATTCGAATCCAATTATATTTTGCAGGGTTATACATGTTTTTTTTTAAATATAATTGTCAAATTCAAGACATGAACAAGTTTTTTGAGCCAATAAATTATTTTTTTATTAAGTGTTATAATAAAAAATAATATCACATGAATAAAATTTATTATAACTTATAAAGTAGCTTGTTTATTTCAATATCGGTACTATTTATTGATTGCTATTACTAGAGAGCCAATTATCTTCTAACTGGTAACGATACTTAATGAGGCTTACCGTCTTGTTAGGAAAATACAAAATAGTTATTTTAAATGTATATAGAAACGTTCAATAGCATTATTTATTCCAAGAAATCTGTGTTTCTGATTAATTTCATATAATAATTTAATATGATACGTGTTAATAATATTATTATTTGTAACGAATGCCTTGTCCGTCGGATTGTCTTCTTGCGTTGCGTGCTCTGGGAGCCACTTTAGCAATGAATGAGGTGTCACCGACTTGTTTTTATCAATGATGAATAGCACAAGTCCTTTTAGTTCTACAGTTATGAATAATCATTCATAAAATACATACATACATACATAATACGACAACATAAAATTATTATCTACTATATAAAATACATAAATTGTAATACATCGTCACGTTTGATACGCGTTTTTATTTAATTGAAGTAGGTATAGTTTTAACATCTACAGTAGTTTATTCAACGTAAATCTTATTGCATTGCTCGAAATAAACTTATTAATATTTTTTATTTTGCCTTCGACGCGATGTAAACAAAAAAAAACAGTCACAGAACAGCAGAAACGCATACTCGTAGAATAATTCGCTTAAGTAGCGTTTTATTTAGGCCTAAATGCAGCGGCACAATCTGCCCACTTATGTTAGGCGTCGCTTCAGTTTCAGAAGGCAGTATGTGGAGCCGGCAGCTTTGTTGGAAAAGCACCGCAATGGCGGAGCTTTCGTACAGGAAAAGGAAGGATACTCTGACAGCACTCCCCGCCTTACTTTCAGACATTCGGATTTTGGTCTCTCCCGCTCATTCGCTTCCCGGCAGCGGTTGCGAGCGCACGTCTCTAACACACAGAGCCTAGTGATAATACGTCGCGTGAAACTTTTCGTAGTCCGAGTTGAACGGTCGCGATATCAGAACATGAACAGAGTTCAGTGCTGTGTGCATTAAAGTAGAGACTGATCGGTGGTTCCGTAGATCGGTGTCTCGGTGGCTGTGTTCCGACTTCAGAGGGGCTAATTACCAGCTAGTCTAATTGGCGGTGCGACGTTACATGAAGGTGAGAGCACTTTTATTTCCGTTCGGCAATCCCTCTAATTGCGTCAATTAGTGTAATGCGGCGACAGCTTTGAAGAGTCACTTAATGATCTCCACACAACACTAGCAGTCATTACTTTTAAACGTATTAAAAGTAATCAACCGTTATTGTAATTGAAATGCAATTAGCTCAGTCCCTTTCAAATCCCATTACTGTAGTAGAATGAATTTAAAAATTCTTTTATCATAATACGATTTTAATTAAATAAGACCTCCGTTGTTTCATTAGTGGAATTGTATGTTTGTACAATATATTTTAATGTGTGTATTTATTAAAGAAAATGTAATATCCTTAATTGGTACCGTATCGTATATCTTGGCTAATGAATAATATTGAAAATAGCCGTGCTTGAGAGATGAAACAGAAATTATAGATACGACAATTTTTATAATTTAATAATTATTTTTTTATATTATAATATAAATTCCCTATGAAGAATTGAAAATAAATATTTAGTAAAAAAATTATTATATAGTTAAGGAAATTAAACAAAAAAAAAATATTTAAATTAAGTCATATGTGATAATCAAAAGAGTTAAATTTCAGAAAAGTATAGTTTGCTATAATAAAATTAAAAAATATATATACATACTTAAGCTAATAATGAACCGATAGAAATGATCGCATGGAGTTGTAGCTAAGGTATATGTTTATATAGAGAGGGTAGTCCTAAAGGCCAATTATAATAGCGTATCCGACTTTTCGTTCTCTAATTAGCAAGTGGCTCATTAGAGTAACATCACTAGCCCAGGAGTGTAGCAATGCTTCATTCGTTTTAATTATAAACACGACTCTTATAATTACTGAGCGCAATTAAGGGACGACATTTTATTGCTTATCTAAAATAAATGAGTTTGTCATCTTTATTTTTTATGTACAGACATACATACTAGTCTTGATTTAACGTTTATGATCATTACTAAAAAAAAAATGGATTTTTTCAACATTATAATATAAGTCCATAAAAATGTTTAAAAAATAACGCACTTTAAAATTGATTTTAATACAAATGCATCAAAGCACATAGTATAAGTCGTAATTTAATCTCAAAAATGTATTTCAATATAATATTTTAAAACATATCCATTGTCATATATAGTAAGGGGATGTTTCCATTAATTCATCTGTGCTAATTAATAAAGCTGCTTTAATTAACGAGGCTGTTAGTACGAATTAATCAACGCTGATTGGTCCATTGCGATGACCGCTATCCTAATATTAATTACAGCTAGGATTAAACCATTTTGTTTCATAATTTTATGCGGTATTAACATATAATGATAATTGTTATTTGTAACAAAATCGTTATGTTGGTAGCATTGCTACATTGAATTTGATTAGTTGACGTATCTGTTTTTTTTTTAATATCCGATATAATGATTGAATTTTGATTCCTGGGTATTTTTTATATAAAATATTTAATGAATACTTTAAAAATATTAAAATGAATGGAAAAAAAGATTTAGTAACAGCATGAGATCGAATAAATTAATTTTAAATACAATTTCATACTTCGTAGAATTAATTTCAAAAATGTCACAAATAAAATTATAGAAATAAATTCTTTGACAACCTTAGATTCGAGTTACCGTTTCAAAGTTCTAAGTATTCTGTATTTCCAATACACGTGGTGTGAAACAGATATTTTCTTTAAATATAAGTGCAGCGTACACCTAATTTTACATGACGTGTGTTGGTTGTCATTAGCAATTGCATGGAACTACCGGGGCCTCTAATTGGATCGCGCCGGTGTCTTCTACAAACAAATTAGCTCGAGGAACCGTCGGGGATTTAGGGTTGGCACCAGAATTTCGTATTCTGTGATATTGTTATATAGCCGGTTCGATTCCACGTCTTCATTCAGATAACAAATTGATAGATAACAAAGTTGAGATTAAGTTGTTTTTTTTAATAATATTTATACGTAATAACAAATTAAGTTATTTTAAATTGAGCATCCATAATAGTCTTCCAGGAATAGCTAGTAATTTTCTCGTATATTTCATTCGCAATTTAATATAGATTTAAAATTGGCATAATTTTTATATTTTTTATTGTATTTGTTATATTATATAAATATTTTGATTATTTTAATGAATATGATAAGATATTAGGCAATTTTCGTTTAGAGCTAACCCTTAAGGTCACCAGTAATTGGATTGGCGAGCTTGTTTTTCAGCGGCGGTTGAGACTTTCTCTTGTTACTTATTTAATTACTACCTTATGTCACTATAATATTAATTATTAATAAAAAAAAAAAAAAATTTACGCAGCAACGGTTTTTGTCAAACATTGTCTTGAAGTTTCTTATTATTTTCACAATTGTAGCATAAAAATGTGGGTTTGATTTATTATTTATTTACTTCGGAATAAAATATTAATATAGCTCTTTAGTTGTTTTGAGTGCGTTAACGAGAAAAAAGCTTTCAGTACTGTCAATCCTGGTGGGAAAACGTTTTACGTATACGAGAGAATATCAATATATTGTCATAAGACGTAAGAATTACGAATATCTCTCTGGATAGCACCATATCACCTATAGCATCGTATTCAGAATGTCTCCTGGCCCCTAACTCATTAGGGTAGATAACCCTTAGTGGCGTGACTAATGACGCGGGTACGTTTGTTTGTACACAGCGTATGTAGTGACGACTGTGCCGTTATCAGAATGCTTACCACAAGATCGCGCCGTCATGCTTCATACGGAGTGTCTCCAGTTTTACATTCGTAAATCTTCCCACATTACAGTATTACCATAGGTTCTCGAATGCGAAACGGGAAACCCTTCGTATGCAGTGACGATCTTAACTCGTGGTAAGCGTGAATAACGATGCGTCCACAGTACGGTTTTCTTTCTACACGAGAAAGAACACTATTTAACCTATAAGATACATATTCTGTAATATTTTCTAAGTGATGTGAACGTGAGATCGTTTACAAGATTTAAAAAGATAATTGTTTCATCATAATAAGAATATATAAGGTATTTAAAAATCCGTTTTTTATAGAAACAAATAAGAATAGATCAAAAAATAAATGTTCCTATCAACCACCATGTTGAGATCACGACCCTAAAATTTGGGGGAATCGTTTTAAGAAGCAATAACCAATAAGTTACGAATGCGCATACGATACCACGGATAACAGATGGCTTGGCGTCTAATAATAATGTCTTAATAAAAAAACTCTATAAAAACAAATCGACGAACAGATAATTAATAAAAATATAAAAGAGCTTGGATATATTGAATTGAAAAAACAAAATTTTTACAACATAAAATAGTTACTATGAAACGAACACTCAAAATAATATCTCGATAAATTTTCATAATTTTAAAGAATTTTAATTATATATAATGTGAAGTAATGTATCGATAAAATTCATTCCCTAATTGGGCTCACGGCTCGAATGCAAATGCTCTATTATTAGGCAGGTTAATTAAAGAGTTATCGGACGTAATTAACCCGTTTCGGTATAGAACGTGTGCCCGTGAATTGTACAAACACTACTAATTAAGAAATACCTCTTCATTAGTCCCATCACTTAAATTACTCATAATTATATTACAAATACTATAAACCGTTATTGATCTCGATGTTATTGATGTAATTTTATCGATAATTAGTTTATACATCTCTTAAATTTTTTTATATCTACAGTTAAATTGTATTAGAAAATCCTTTAAGTATAGAGATATCGGATTACTTCCATAGTGTAATTAGCTTACATTAAAGAAATTTAATGAATTTTTATACAATTGAAGTTTACATTTAGATAGTTAGTTGGTAAATTATCTATCCGTCTTGAAATATAGAATTAAAATATCATAAGAGTTTTTAATTTCATTGTACTTGTTATATAATATTGGGCAGTCGTCAAACTTTGGTTAAATTAAATTTCCTTCGGAGTGTTTTCAATTCCATTACAGATATATAGGAAGCCGCGACCTGCTAGGGTTATCGGCTGTTATAAACGATCTGTTGACGTAGAACGGCGACCATCCTCGCTTTCGTTAGACGGCTAGGGAACAAAACAATTATAACTATACACATATATACATAACTTAATAACATGTTCAATGAACTGCCATCCCTAATTAGTTGTGCTATGTATAGATTCATTAATAACAATCGTATAACTAATAATTTTGTCAGTTTATTATACATTGTCAGAACAACGAGCGTTGCTGTTTGTTTTTACATATTATTGATAATGTTTCATAATCTCGTAGGTAAATTGTATCTACAGTCGTTCATTCATAATATAATGAGTAATAAGTAATATTAGTCGTGGTTTTGTATTTTTTAAAAAATTATATATATATATTAATATTTCGCAAATTTTGTACTAATCTCGTAGTGTGTCAATGAGATAGCTAGACACCAATGCACTATGCAAATGGCTTGCGATTTCATTTTTAAGTCGTAAAAAAAATATATATTTGGTAATATCAATAAATTTATATTACGGTGTTTGTATCTTAATAAAATTGACGTGCAACATTTGATGTTACTGTATTTTTTTTAAGTTCCATAGTAAACATAAATTTTTATCTTCTGATTGAATCGCCCGAAAACTTTACATAACTTTAAATTTTTTTTTATTTAAATATAACAAACGACAAACTAAAGATCTTAGTATTCAAATTCTCTAGAGAAAGTTATTTGTTACTTTTCGATTTCGTCGTCCATTTTGTTTAAGTGACAACATTGAAGTTTTTGTTGAATGTCATGTACTGACCGTTCTTTAGCGCTCACATGACACGATTTTGACACCAATGAACAATTATATCACCGTCACCGCTTCAACTGTTGTAAAACGTTTAACTTGGATAGGAATTGAAAAAGCTTATCTCTTTGATGCCCCGCATCTAATATTATATACCGGGAACCAATTTTCCTTGAATTTTTAACTGAATATTTATTTTATACCCCAAATATCGCAGAGGTCATGAGCATAACATGCACAAAAAAACGGGCTTCGTAAAAACTGAGTTCGCCAATTTATTGGCCATTTTGATTTGAGTGCTTTTAAAGTACAGTCAAAAGTTTTCGCCGATAGCCTCGTTTGGTAGGTTTTATGCAAATTTCGACATTAAGTAGGGAACAAACTGTGTCTACGTTTTACTACTTCGGTTCAAAAAGAACATTTTGAATGCGCTTAGTTTAAATCGTCTTATATTTCATTATTCAACAACTCTACAATGTCTCAATAACAATAATTTATACAAATTTAACAGAAATTTATAAGTTAGTGTAATAACTCGTTGTTTGTATCAATAAAAACTTCCGACGCAGTAAATATTACCTGGAAAAATTTATTAGATCGCAAAGAGCTTAGAGAGGGATGTTTAACGTTTTATTTTAATTAAATTAACGACGATCAACACTACAATTACGAACAGATCAATGTAAACGAAAGACTAAGCGGATATAACGCACATATAACAGCTTAAATTTACTAGCATTCGTAGTGCAAGGGAGCCGTCAACAATGAAATTCGCAATGAGGTTAATACCCCGTTCATAGAAAGCGTTCATTTCCTCCGTACTTGATTCGTGGAGTAGCAAACATGGTCCGGTAATGAACGTGCAGGAATAGTCCAGCGATACGGCAATTTGAACGTTCAGTGGCCCGCAGCCGAGCCCCACCGACAGTCCAACACTGCTCGGGATTAGTGACTGCTGTTCATGTAGCTGCGTTTAAAGCGACTTTAATATCGATATAAAAAAAACTATATCCCATCACTACGTCCGTAAAATAAATAAAGCATCAAAAATATAGAGTATAATTTACATGTGGTTTATTATATCCATGGCAGCCGCAAAGTTAGAATCTGACACCTGCGTTTATCCACAATCATGGTTGCGAGTGTGGTCATTGAGGGGTCAGATTTGCGCTGTTATTAATTCTGCTAAATTGAAAGCCGAGCCGATTTGCTTGCTTGCTCGTTGATGAGAACTTATGAAATACGTGCATTTATCATTTATACATATAAATGATTTTCTTCATACATTTATATTTATGATAACGTATAAATTTATTTATGTCAGTTCACATTATAACCCTGTCACGGTTCTCAGACATTAAAAATATATAGCATCGATAAAAATGGCGGAGCTAATACGAGCTTGTTTCGCGTATGGAAACAGCGAAAACCCCGATTCAATTACAAGCGAGCATTTATCATCGCTGTTGACAAACGACGTCGACTTGTTATATCAACGGAAAATATTTGAGAACTGTTGGTATTGACCAAAAACTTCTGTTGCCTCCGAATTACACGTATTCCGTACACTGCGTTGCGATACTCCAAAGGCAATGGCTTTTATGACGTCAGAATGAAATAGTTTTTCCGAGACCGGCGTAATTGGTATGAGCGATCAGTTATGTGATATTTTCAATACGGCAGCAAATTGGTTTCCTAGTAAAGCAAAGTATCCGTGTACAAACGCTATGGTTTAGAAGAATGCATAATGGGCGGAAAAATGTCAAAGCTAAGTGTATTAAAGTTGGGGTTGTTTCCGCTGCGTGCCACAGCTGATGTATGGCCTCTGTCGACAAATTGAAAACAGTTGTAATGTAGGAATGGCCAAATGGCCCGTTCGCGACCCACGCTCTCCGCAGCGGCGGCGTCGCGTCCGCTGTATTAGCAACTTATTTTGAGGTTAGCCATAATTAAAATTGCAAATCAACCGATTCATTATTTAAATCGGATCCCGATGCCGATGTACGATTCAACAATGAATTAATGATCATGAAATATAATTGAAAATATTGCATAGTTTATAACATTAACGTAGTAATGTGGTTTGTTTGAAAGGTAATGTAATATCTATGGTGTGGTTATGATATAGCTTCATTACATTTATGTTATCGGACAATGTGGATAGCGTTGTATGAGGACTTTGTTCAATATGAGGTTTCGGTGGCGCTGAAAACTCTTGTTGGACGAACGAGCTGCGTTTAAAGCATTCCCCTCTTTCTTTTCCATATCGACATTTGTTCATTGATAGAATTAATACTTAATATGCTACTCCGGTCTCATTTGATACGCTATTTTAAATTTAAACAAATGAATTATGTATCATAGAAATGGTAATATTATTTTATACGTCACAAGTACCTAATTATGATGACGTTAGAAATGTATAATAATGATTAATAAATAAGTACTCTGTTATATTATGAATTCGTCGCAGTAATTAGTTATAGAACAATATTTTTTTTTCTATTGTTAGTTGATGATTAGTTCTTTCTATTGTAACGATTGTTCAGAAACGAAGAATAAATATAAAAAAATTGTTCACATTAATACAATAACTCGTGCCATGTAAATAAACAACGGAACGAGAAAACAACTAAACATGTCGCATTTAATAAAGAATATTGTTTTAATAGAGACTTGTTCATTATATTCACGATCATAGACTGATATGAGTTTAAAAAAAAAAAACAAATATATAGGACCTTAGTGTATGATTTTTTTTACTACAAATTGTAATAATAAAAGCAATATTTGTAAATATCTTTTGCGGTTCTCCGAAACTAAGTTAGGGTATTTGTCCCTCAGAATATATACATGACAAAAATAAGCCGCTCAGCACTGGCGCGATAGCAATCTGTGGGTAACCATCTCAACTCAAACCGACTCGGGCTCTACGTGTGTTTTCTTTTACGCATATCATTTTTAATCTTTTTATTGGTATGTTCTTGTAAACAATAAGTTGCGGTTTTGTATATGTAATGGTAACCGGATATCTCAACGCTCCGCCGCCCACGGATAAACCGGCTAAAGTTACGTTTCTATCCAGTTTACTGATACGTTACAAATTGAGCCGTCGACACTCGATATTTATATTGGTTCAGTGATTTATTTCAATTGACTTTCCACAGTGTTCTTTATAATTAAATTACTGATATTAAACCCTCGGTACGAACAGAACACTGCATATTCCTATCTTTATTGTAACAAATAAAATTAAAAATACTACTATAGCGTATGCAATTTTTTTTTATAAAAGTAATATGTATTATAGAGGATTCTTGTTTAAGTCTTGTCAAGGGTTTGATCTCGTAACTAGACGCTTACAATATCTCTACGTAGAAAATAAGAAATGCAATCTTTTGACGAAATCAAACAAATAGCTGAGTTTGTGCAGTGACCAATTCAAATTGTAAGAACATTGGGGCTCGCTGCGGGATGGAATCCAATCAGCTCAACTACTTTCAGATGCCTATCGCTAGTTTCACATTCTAAGATTTGTTTCTCGAGATTAAATCAAAGGCGAATTACAGTAGCGGCGAAAAAGAAATATGGTGAGTCCGGCCCGCCAGGGCGGGGTGTGCTGAAATTGCTTTTCAATCCCTCGGACTTTGGACTTGTAAAGAAGTTATTACCTTCCGAGGAGATAGCGCCCGCTCCGGATACGGATATATGTCTTTTTCATATGTAATATTCCTTTTTCGCGTTTTATTAATGGAAAATGTTTCGTGGGACAGTGCGGCCGACTCCCTCTTCAGATATTAAAAAAGCCGAAGCTGATACAGTGTGGCTTCTTTTATTAGATACTCGTAAAGATTTTATGTATTTCCAATGGTTTTGTACGTGTTATTGAGCTTTTATTTTTATTTATTGTTATTTGCATTATCTCTATTAACCCGCATTGTGAAGGGTACTGCGAGAATGTGGCTTCGACGGGTATTATGTCATTAGCGTCATCGCTGACTAGTTTTAGGTAATATACAGATACTTTTAGTATCACCTAGTCGCTACACACTTATATTAATGCGAAGTTTCAATTGTCTTTTATTGGTACACCCGTGTGCATCCCGTTTAATAATGATGCCTACTCTAATTAAGTCCACTACACCAATGTTTGGTATTAATTAGTGTATTGTTTAATTGGTATCTCTTGTTATCTGTTTGTTTGGATTATTTATTCATTAGTGGTGTTTGTGACAGCTGTTGCTGAGGTAGCTGCTTGCATTGGTTTATATAATGTACCAGTGCAAATGTTTAATTAATTATGAAACGTCATACATTCATTAATATAGTTTTTATTTTTATTATTTTTTAATTCATACTGTTCGTTGTAACCTCCTTCGTGATATTTTCATCATGGTAAGCTACTAAATAAAAAAAAAACATAAAATTGTTCTAAATTTAAATGTTTATCGAACGCGGTCAAATAGCTACAAGTTGGCTGTGTCAGTTTCAGCAGCGTCTCTTTTAGGTAACAATGCGGGCTACACGCGCCGTGCTTGATTACACCCGTCCGTCACGATTAATAGAATATTGTGTGTGATTCAAATTGAATTAGCCAGCCATTGTGGAATTACCAGTGTATGTTTCGTACGGAGTATTGGTTTTGAATATTTAGTAGCCAATTTAGATCGTGTTGCTATTGTGATTTGGTAATAGAATAGTGTCCAGAATGTTTCATGCTCTCTCATTAAATTTGCATTATATTAATTGGATATAGATTAAAAATTAGATATTCATTTCATTGTTTGCTGTTAGTCTTGTATTTACATTTATATAGTTATAAATTTTATGTGTGCGTAAAAATATTGTCGTGTGTGTGAACTTATAGTGCTTGACTTTCTTCCCCATTTTTACGGCTGTTTGATCACGAATACGTCCCATGTATGAATTGTTCGGTATTTTGTAATACATCTGTATAATTTTGTTTAAACAGCTGAATAAAGAACCGTATGTTATAATTGGTTTACATTGAACGTTTATTTATATATAGTTAGTAGGTTCCATGTACACAATTATATATAAATGTTAAACCCCTTGAATACGAAGTATGTAACAGAATACGGTTGTTAGACTAATTTAGGTGGAAGATCATCCACGTAATTAATCCACTTATCAAGAACCCGCCTTTGAAACTAGAAGCGCAACTTCAGAACTCTACCTGCAACATACTCTGCTATATAATACTAAGGCTATATAAAATATTTAACATTACAGGGCTATTAAGCATATTAAACCTATTTAGAGATTTAATTATTTTTTAATTCACTATAATAAATGGCCATAGCTTTTTTAAAACATACATTGGCTGACTATGACTAAATATTTGTCCGTTAAAATTCAATATCGCTTTTCCAATAACTGAAATTTATTGGAAATACTAAATTAATTAAACTGTGTTATGCAATATTGCTAAATTAATATTGCATATTACAGTATCTCAGACTATTGTAAACAGTTAATTGAAATATTTTATTATGAACTGTTGTATTAAAATAACCCTTTCACATTCAAATATAATTTAATACTAATAACCTTTATTATTTAATAATTATACGTTACGTATTTATTTCAACTTCATATAACATTTTTATACATATTTTTCATAATTTTATGTCGGCTGTATGAATCGGGTAAAGATTAGAAAGTTTTTTTTTTGTATCTGTTTCTAGTTTTTAATCTCATTTATATAGTTTGAAGTAAGCATTTAAATGTGCTGTTAACAATTAAGCATTTTAAATTGCTTTGTATTTTTTATTTGATAAAACAATTATGAACTCGAGTTTTCTTTGACTTTCTTCTATTTAATCTATGGCTTCATTCGCACTGAAAATTTAAACGTCTTATTTTTGTGCTATGGCTTCAAACTTAAATGTTTTAAGACTTGTGCTAGGCATATATATATATTTTTGTAAATGATTATAAAATATACGATATTTCTTTTTACCAAACTATTTCTCGTTTTAGGTGTCTGACCAGAGAAGAGGAGTATTCTAGAGCGAGATACGGTTCGGTGAGTATGTTGCGTCTTAAAAATGTCTCATTGGTTATAATATATAAAATCAAATATAAGGTAATAAAAGTAAAATTATTTTTTTCTTACTTCCATGCAATACGGAAATGGTTTTGGATAGCAAATGAAATACAGACACGTGTTCCTATATACGTATCGGTGCATACTTATTCACATAAAATAATTAAAAAAAAAAGTAAAAAAAAAACAATAGTTCCTAAAACTGCCGCTCAGAAGATTAACTTAGTTGGATGAGCAGATAGTAATATTATATTTTAATTAAATAACGACAATACATACGTATAGTTATAAGCAAAACGTCAATGATGGTTGGGAATCAAATCAAATAGCGGTAGTTGATCCAATATTGTGAACGTATTTTAATTATATATATGCGGGTTTGTCACCACGGTCTGTTCAATTGATGTAAGTGCTGTATTTCAATGAAATCAACCCTCGCATTATTCAAGATATTTGATGTTTAATTCTATATAGAGCTTTTTCGTGTTCTCTATATAAATTATTGTAATTTTCTAACTAAATGTTGTTGACGTATTCTTGTATTTGTATTCTGTCATAATAATGACAGCTTATATTATTTATAATCTGTGAAAGTGAAATTTTCGATTTGACGTTTGTATAATTCGTCCTGGTATTAATGGCTATAATAATAAGTATATATATATATATATATATATATATTATTGTACCGGATATTCATACTCGTGGACCTGAGAAATCTGTAAGCTAAGATTTGACAGGTGAACATTGGAATAACATGATCGGACAAATTACGTCATGTATCAAGAGATCATGATTGATATAGACATAGACAATATAGACACAGTTAAAACAATGAAGATACAGATTAAAAATATATTTGATCTTCTTTTACAAATAACCTGAAATGTCAAGTTTAATTTTTCGTCGTTTATTTTGTGAATAAACTGGTATTTCGCTGAAGTCAACAGAGTTGTTCACAAAATAGATATAGGAATGTGAAAATGCGTATGTGAAGTTTATTGAATATGAAAATGAAAAAGAAAACAAGAATTTTTTATTAAAAAATCCCGAATTATTTGCAAATCAAAAAAGTTTAATAAAAAAATGCCTTAGCAGTTAATATTGATACTGCAATTTTGTATTTCGTTTTATAAACCAAATTTAATGATTTAAAGAAAATAATTATATATACAATTTTATTTCAGTGTAAACATTTATAATGTAAATACATACTCGTATATGGAACTTCATTCTCTTTAACTTATTTAATACGGATTATGGAACGGGAAAAACCATACAAATACATATTAGAATGACCTGTCCAAAAATGCATCTCCATGAATGACTATGCTTTGCAAAATTTTCCTGTTTTGATTTCATTCATGTCTTTACAATATTGTCTATGACTAATGTTTATAATAAAACCTTTTTGATAAAAAAACATTTTCTGTTGTTTAGATTTGCGGTTGTGGTTTAGTTTATTAAGTAATAATGTTCTTCGAATTATTGTGTATTGGCATATTGTTTGTGGACCGATTCTTTAATCTGTTCCAACTATTGCACTGACATGTCATAAGATATATAGGTGCGATAGGAATCCGCGCTGACATCCTAATCAATCAGCTCTCTTTTAGTCCATATCCGCATTCTCAGAAGTATAAGATCAGATACATGTCTATTTTTACAATTAAATCTATATAGAACAATAAAAATATATAACATATGATCGGAAATTAATAGTTTATTGTTACCACAGTCCGGTGTGCGTCGCACGCTCAATTAATTAGTACAGTAACGTGTTCAATGTACTTACCTAATTAATGTACCAGCTTCGAGCCAACAATACTGCTGTTATTATAATACCACTGACCGCCTCTGATTGAGTTACCTCACACAACAATATAATCTAATAAACGTTCACCAAACGTCAATGCTATTGATGCATTAAAATATGTAAAATAAACATCAACACACTCCTAATGACAGCTGCAACTGTCACTTGTTTTTTTTTTTTTCAAATCAAAAGTCGAAGAGCGTTATGAATACGGAATGTTAAAATAAAGATGGGAATGATTTTCTTATAATATATATCTCATTTAACTTCATCGCTATAGGTGAATCTTTAGACTGATATACAATATCGATTTTAAAACCTAAGAAAATGTGTCGCCAAGATTAGTTCATACCATCAATAACTTACCCACGAGCCACGAAATTCAAGGGGAAAGCTGTGAGCAATTTAGCAGAAATTTTAATAATAAGTCTGGTATTTCTATTATAGCCGGGAGGCGATCAGGTGGGACGAGGGGATTAATAATTCCCGATTAACCTATTGGATTTGCTATGAATGTTTGCTATTTTTTCTATATATACGCACGTTTAAATGAAGCTGATATTAAAAATAGTTTGTTTGTTCACAGCGGACTTGTATTTCATTATTAAACCGTCGGTGTATTAAGTGAAGTGCATTCAAGGCGGACGTGACGATGTAATGCGGCTCAACTATCGCTCGGTTGTATCACGATTGAATACATACTGTTTGTGATGAACAATTTCAAATTTTTTTGGCTTTGTCTGTTAATACGGCAACTTTTTAGAAGGGATTCTCCAACGGATCTTGGGGGAATTTTAAACTTCCCTTCTGTGTACTATAGCTGCGACATACAATCATTTGCATATCGCAAATATATATTTTTTTTATTATTGGATTTATTAAAGTAGTACTATATGGAACTGTATGAATTTACATAAAAAACGTTATTTAATATCTACTATAAAAATAATAGAATAATGAAAAAAAAAATCGATTCGAACTCGAAACTAGAAATTTTAATTAAAAGTGCTAAAGCGTAATGAGAGTGCGTTTGCCCTTCATGGGTGGGGTGATTTTTAATTATTAAATATCATCGCCAGCGGCGGTAGACGATATTACGGCTATACAGACAACAGTATGGACAATTACACTGTATTAGATATCCCTCAATAATTGTACATTTTAAACATTCGACGTATGCAATTATTTTCATTGAGATTGAATTCGTAATCGATGCTTTTGACATTTGTCTTAAGAAAAAACAAATGACTTGCTATATTATATACAGCCAATATCATTTAAGGAACATAAAATATATCAATCGCAACTTTAACAAAAATTTTAGAATATAACAAAAATACAACTTAGATGATTTTTTTTTAATAAAACATAAATTCCATACTTGTACAAGTCTGAACCGGCCGCGGTACACGGATTGTAAATAATAACGGAATGTTTTAATTTAACTGTCGGTGACGGGTCACGTGCAAGCCCCTGTCACTGCCGCGGACAATTAGCCCGTTCATGAGATTAAACAAGTAAGCATACACCATTGCCTGCGGCGAACGTACATCTAGACGTGTACTAAGTTCAAATACATCGATGGTTGTAAAACAGTTCATAACAATCATGTTTTATGTTTATATATTTTTTTACTGGGGCTATTATTAACAAGCATTAAATACCATAGATATGTCTCTCGTGAGTACAGCGTAAGAGTATATCTCAGACCGCTGTTCAGAGAAAGAAAATACCAATCACTTAATACATTAAATAGATTGAAATATATGCGTTGATTACGAAAAACATTATTTATTAAACAATCGTTGAAATAATATATAAACAAACGTTAAATCCGACATTTGATTCTTGACGTTTTAATTTAATTTGACTCGTAGAAATCGCACGAGCGGAAACTGAATGGCGATTGTTGAGAATGGATACGTGGGTGGCAGCCCTGTGGCATAATGCCCGGATTAGGGGCTGGTGTATTCAAAGTCACACGTCTACGATATCTACTGCAGTATCGAATTGTTACGTAATATGCACCGCTGCACTTATTATACACATTGATATTATTACAAAATTATATTGGATATATATTTTTTTAATCATTCCATTATCAGATTTGCAAGCACGCTGTGAACCGTATGTATACAGCCAATGTAAAAATAATAATGAAGATAAGCTCTAACAGAGATACACAAACACCTGTTCCATTATAAGATTCGTATTAATTATGTGCGATACGAGCAACATAAGTTAAAATTAGGCTCAGTCCAGTGCACGAGGGTCAAAAGTCGAGCATACAATAGATGCATTGCGATCCAATTAAAATTAATTAGCTCCAGAACATACTACGGACCAAGGAAACAAATCAACGGAAGATACCAGCCCGGATAGCGAGCAGCCAGACCGACAGAATTAAGTTCTAAAAATTACTTTATAGAATCTAGATTTCATTGTATTTCATTACTATTTGTTTTGCTTACATTGTTACAGATGATTGTTCTTTTTACTCTTAATTTCTTGTTACATTTATTGTTTAGTCTGTGATAATTAATTAAAAAAATGTAGTCTTAAGAACATTGGATTTGTGTTCTGGCAACATCAACAACTGAAGTGATTAATTATGGACCAAATAATTATGTTGGACACCTGTTTGACAAGAGCTATATTCTTCATACGTAATTGACTTATTTATAATGAAGACAATTTTGTCTTGTGATAATAAGACATTTTAATTTAGTAACGAATTTAAGTCGAGGCTAAGCTAGTGTAATATAAGTAGATCACTTCCTTTAAGACATTAAAAAGTACAGAAGTGTGTTTAATTGCTGAATCTGTTATTAAATCGCAAAAATAATGTTAAAATATTTTTGTTTTATGTAGGTATTTCATTCAAATAGATATAAAAAATCATCAAATTTAATACAGTAATTACAACCAACCTACATGTCCATCCAGAAACATAAAAAAAGATAAAAATATTACATGTACATGTAATAAACTGTTCAGGTGTTGTTACATACAAAAATCTGGGCAATTCAATTAGTAGGAAAGCTGTACAGTGTGGACTCGGGGCAGGGCAGGGCCTAATAAACATAATATAAATAATCTGTGGCGATAAATCTGCAGCGCTTTATGGCAGGAGTGGGTTGTCACTCCGTCTAATTAGCGCTAGTGCTGCTGTAAGCAGATATCAAAAGCGCTGCAGCGAAAAAAAGCGTTCGGCCTAACTGCTTAATGATTTATGATTCGTTTAAAAAATCTTTAATTGTCAAACAAAACAGATGGCTACATAATACATATGTATATGAAATAATAATTATTCATAATGATTCGGCTTTCATATAAAAGTTTTGCTTTTATCTGATTTAATATATTTGGTAATTCATATAATTCCGATCGTTATGAAATTTTAAATGATTATTAAATCTACTGGGTTATTTGTTAACCATAATAAAATCGTATTCCCTATCGTTTAACATGTCAAAGCGCTTTAAGCGCTGGAGTGCGGGCTGCTCTCGTCAAAGCACTCTTCATCAGGCTTAGTTAATTATGAGGACATATCAGGTTTATTATAATTACTCATTTTAATGTAGCTGCGCCTAGTGCCGTGCCTTTTACACCGTTACGACACTTTCATGACCATGCTGTAGAGATTTAATTCATGTTTAGGTTATTTAAACATTTTTTTTTTAATAAAGTCCCGAAATAATTTTTGCACGGTAGTCAACGATGTATTTTTGTAATTAATGAATACTATATTTCAACAGTTTACGGTACTTGTTATAACATATATTTTCATTATTATTAAAATCCAGTTACGCTATTCTTGTTAGTGTATAGTGACGTCACTATTAATATATCCTCAGTTTTATTTCCATCAAAAACACGCTCGCAGGTGTTACACACACTAATCTGAATTTGGTAACCGGTATCATATGCATGCACCATTACCTTTCATAATTTAATTAGTTTGGAGTGATCATTTCATTAATAAAAGCGATATTTTGCCAGCTCGTGTGCCAGCGGCTTTGTCAATTTTAATTAATGCCCGATAGGTGGACCGAAATGTTGGAATTCTTTGTTAATTAGCGAGGCTCGAGATTTCTAATAATTTAATTAAAGGAGTGAGCTAATAATCCCGTCCTAATGGTATTCCAGTAACGCGTCGGTATTCGCGCTTCGATCGCTATGTATGCGACATTAATGTTAGTATTATTGACGTAATGATTATTGATTTACGGTCACTTGACATAATTAAATTATGGCTCATGTGTATACAGCTTAATAAACTCTCGCGTGTACACACAGCGTGACGTTTGACACTTGCAGATGTCACTTTGATATTAGTCACATAAAAGATCCACATGCATTTGCATTAAAGAAATCAACACACAAAAATCAATATATTTCTATGGAACGAACATCGTTTTAAAATTGCCGACATTAAGGACGGTGAGCTTGGAATAAATAAAGCCCTTCTTTATAAAAACATATCGTTGGCCTTTTACAAACAAATGTCGAGCAAATTGCCGTTTGTTGCATAATGTTGACAAATACAGCGTTTTTGTCGAATAAACCACCGTTCGGGGAATTCATATTGGAAGTGACACTTGTGTCATGACGCGTGAGGAATTATTGATGACTTCGTAAAAAGATTATTTGTTTAATGATATATATAATATAATTTGACTGTTTAAATGTAGGATAAAATAAGTTGGTATTTAATATAGGTATTTATAGCAATTTAAATGTGTTTGTGTCTGAATTTAAATAGATCAAAATCGGCAAAACAAAACGATAAAAAATTATATATGAAATAAAATTGTATGAATTATACGAGAAATGTAGAAGAAAAATCTAGATGCACAAAATTTCTTTACAAAATCAGTACAATTTGAGATGATATTGAAACATAATTATTGAGTAAACTTCACAATGATTGCAGTTCAACAGTTTAAGATATCCGTTAATTCACGATTTCGATTTCCGTCCCGTTGTTAATTCACGAGTACCATAGAGCACGACGCGTTAAGAAAATGGTGAAACTTTAGTTACGCGGACAGATCGGAATTAGAAATGGCAGCTTAACATTTAGGAATAAAGCGTGCAGCACGCCCGGTACTGTTTTATAAAGATGTCATAAATACATTCTCTGTTTATAAATCTATTATCAATATATTTTAATCTTTTTTTTTACTTCAGTCGCTGGCTGTAAATTTTTTTTTGCTCATAATATACTTTTTCATCTGTGGCGTTTTTTAATCTATATCGTGAATATGACAGATGTTGTTTCTTCAAAACTAACCGTCGATAGTGTCGTTGTTTCACATCCTAATCCTGCGGCCGACGCGGCGGGGAAAATGGCGGAAATTGAAAATAAACATTTCATCTGCGCCCCGGCACGCACTGCCCAAATTGACAATACAACCAATTTGCCGCCGCGCACCGACCACCTTTGTATGGGAATTGAAAAATAATATTACTCTTTTTTTCCACCATACTCATGTGCAATCTCGAAAATAAACTATCATTCTTAGATACAACTTGTAATTATATTATATTTGTTTAGAATGTCCTCATACAGTGCGTGAATTGTAAATCGTTATGTATTTTATCTGTGCGTCACTAAACCACATCACTATTATACGTGATACACGTAGAATATCCTTAAAATAACCAGGATGCATCACATGATATATAAATAATATATTAATTAATTTAATATTGTATAATATATATCTGTCAAAACTGTACCATTATCGTGGTCAAGAAAATAAAAAAACCTTACACAACTCATGATATATTTTTTAATAGAACGATAAAATGAGCATTACAGTTTTCAATACACAGTTTATAAAATTATGAATTTTGATTAAAATTAATGAATATTGTTTAAAATATATGTTATCAACAAAGCTAAGAACAAACGCATAGGACGGACGGTTCATTAGGCGAGGGTGTTATCAGACAGGAAGCGATACCGCGTCGTCATTTGATATTCCATTCAGTTTTTACTAGGATACGAGTCCGTAAACACGTGTGTATTGTGACTAAGGTTCATTCATCGCGAGAGACGTACCAACGTTACAAACGAATATTCATTGTAAGTTGTTTCATATTATTATTAGCACTTATATATTATCGATTATGATATATATATTTATAAATACTAGTATTTTAATAAGATTAATTTCGCAATTAATATTAAATCGACTTGTATATTTTATTAAAATAATTAATATAATTTTACTAAACTAGTCAGTGTTGCCAAAATTTTAATAATTAAAATTTTATTGAGCGATAAAACACTACATGAATAATTGGTCTTTAGTAACGTGAGTCAACTGTTTAATAACACTAAATTAGTTCGCAGCGTAAAGAATTTAATTTATTTATTTGATTAAAGTGAATTTATAAAACCTCTAATTGCTGAAGTGAATTACTCGGTCCATTCGTTAATTAGATGTGGCAGAACAATAGGTGACATACCCCATATATACTACTTCTACGACTAAGAACAGTTATTCTTTAAGTTTTCTATATAAGATAATAAAAAAATTATGAAGTCACGAAGATTTATGACAAGTTTTGATTTATAGTATGAGTTTGATCACTTTGAACTCTCGGATTGTACGGAACAATGATGTTACAGACGTGTGTCTGTCGTTGTAGATAGAAGTACTGAATAAATTTTAATGAATACCCCCACTTACTCAGAACTGGGTTGCGCATTATCGTATTGGTTGAAATTCAATATTATAATGAAGCTTGCAGAGGAGATCTTTGTTTCTCTAAACGCTATTTAATGTAATAAATAGAATTATATAACATAATTATAATATACATAAAAAAAAAATATTTTATATTCTTTGTCGACTAATGAAATTATCTGACCTATATTATGTGGCTTCCCTTTTAAAAGTCCCTTTTAAATTCCTTACATAATTCATTATTGAATAAAAAAAATGTTTACGTATCAACAAAGACATTGACTTACCAACTAAATAAAACAGATGTATTGAATATTTTATATATAGTTACTATGAGACCAAAATACATTTATACATTATATATTGAGATTATATTTACCTGACATATTGAAAGTTTCTCGCCGGTAACATGAATGAAGCACTATGGTATACATAGATTAGATTCAAGTGAACTGATTTTTTTTAACCTATTTTACAGAAACGTTTCAAGCCATATAATTTATAAGAGAATTGATTCCACCTGAACAAATTTTGTACAGTAAATAAAGCAATCATCATAACAGTGCAGTGAAGGTTATAAGAAAATAGGCGTGTACCGTTTAAATTAGCTTTAAATAATCATACTAGTCGTTTATGTTAATTGCAAATCAAATAATCTGAAGATGCTGTTTACTTAATGAATAAATGATAACATTAAAAATCGTCGATTTAATGAGACCCAGTAAAATAAAAGTAATATTCTCACCCTCTGCCCGCGGTACGTGTAATTTAATAAGTGATTCTCATAACTGATGAATCTATCTTGACTTACTCTGTACAAACTCACCGTCCGTCTGCTAATCAACAGAATTGCATTCTATTTCAATCCGGTAAAAGACGGGAGTCTCTAGTTATTAAATATTTTATCTCACATCGCATCTCTATCCCGCGATACATTTATTTTTGGACATAAGTTAGGCGTAATTCTATTCTATGGTATCAATCTTCTAAGACGTCGTAAATAAAACATCAGTGTAGTATCCGAGTTAATAAATGTTTGATATGTATTGGGTGAAAGTGGCGCTCCCTCTCCCACAATCTTCATTGCATTAGTTGGGGCTGCATAACCTTACAATTGCTATACTTATAATGTAATATATCTAATGGAACAGAAATTAATGGAATTATATTTTTAGTAGATAACATTCGTTAAGTGTTATAACGGAAAATTTCATTAAAAATAGTGGATATATCTTTTTTGAGTTTTTTTTTTAAATATATATATACATATATGTATTATTTGGTATGTCCTGTTTGATGTGTTATATATGGGATACATTTAAAGTGTAATCTATAGCTATAATGTTTTAAGTTAATTATAAAAAGCAATTGATTTAAATAGAGCGGTGTCGTGGTCGGTGTGAGTAACAGAAAAACTTTTCAATTTCACTAAAAGGGACTGGTTTGTCTCAGAAGTCTCGTCTGGTTATCGGCTTGTAATGTATGAATTTACTCGCCTCGGCTTTATTTTATAACTCACTTCACCTAATAGGCTCGTTTTAATTCACTCTGACTTAGCCAATTACATAGATTTTTGCATTTCACAGTCGAAGACGTGTCTGTGTAGCTACGAACGGCATGTATGATCGTGGACCGTAAACATGCATCATAAATTATCATGACGACGATTTGGGAACGTTTTACAACTTCCATCAAATATACTTTACGATCGATACCGTCGTGTAATGTGACATGTAATTAATTTCGATACTTTTGTTTTTATATTGCAATAAAATGTCAGCAGTTTTGACCGGGTATAACTATTGATAATTCTTTACGTGTTTACATATGATATCGCTTTAAATTTCATTCCTGGTTTTCGAAAGTATGTATTTACATTTTATACTATTAGAGTATTTAGTTAGAAACGGCGTACGCTACGTGCGTAGTTCGTTGATGCAAACTAGTCCTAAGCACACCGAGCTTATTTGCTGTAACTTGTTTTTTAGTGAGCCATTGATATGTTATCGCCTTATAAAATTTAATGAAACACTTTGCTTAATTAAAGCAATTGTAATATATTCTCATTAATGCTAATGTATTGGAAACATTTTTTATTATAAAATTATTGCGCTCTTAGATTTACGTTTGTTATTGTAGTTTGAAATATAGAAGTCTAGTATCTGAATCAAAATTGACTTCGACATTTCAAATAGATAAGGAGATATCTGACTGTTATAAAGCAAACTTTATACTTCTTTATAGTTTTGTTTTTGGCAGTTTTGACACCGCTTCCATCGACTTATTTGTTCCTTTAGCTGCATCTAACTGATGTAAAAGTTTTATCTCACTGGACGTTACTCTGCGGGAGTAGTATTTGATTTTCTATGAAAATAAAAAAATCATTTTATTTAAATAAAACTAATATTTTTCGGATTATATTACGCGTTTTATTATTTTTAAACTACATAAATCCGACGTACAAAAATAATAAAATACGCTTAGTATAATACGAAATATTCAAATACGAAGTTTGTTCAAATGAATACTCGCTAATGTCTTAGATCTCATTTATTTTATTTTATTTGAATTATTTATATAACGATACATAAATTGATAATTATTTCAATGTAGCAAATGAAATGATGACAAATTTCGATGATAATTAAAATGGTAATGAAACCCCTATTAGATAGACGTTAGTTACAAAACATCTATTTGATGACTAATATTACAAACACAAAAATTTTTGTGTGGGTTTAAATAAAATTTTATATTTGAATAGCCAATCTAATCTAGTCTGTTGCAGTCTAGACTCTAGTCCGGACTAATCTAGTGTCTATTCCAGACAATCATATCCAGTATAGGCCTGTCTAGTTCCATAAACATGTTAGTACATAACAATAGTTGGTCGTTATAATATGTCGATTCATAACATTAACAATAGTACTTTGAGGAGTTTCGGAGACACCTGAAAACAATAAACACGAAATTGCCACAATCAGTTCCGTGATCAACGTGATCACAATGGGCCAGATTACGAGAGGGCTTTAGCGGAATAGCACCTAACTAGATTATATAGCGAGCAGTGATTGCGTTTGAGCCTATTAATGTTTGAATTTCGTTATGTTATTGAAGCCACCGCTACCAGCCCGGCGAGCTGATTCAATATGACACAGAATTAACGATATGTAGGCTTTTAAAACACTTTCATAGTGTAAAAGTCTTGTATTATAAAGATTTAATTTAAATTTATTTCTAATATAATAATATTTTCGTAAGCATTTATTTAAAAAAATTTACATTATTAAAATTCCTAAACGATAGAAATACTTTTTACGAGACCATATTCCAGTTAGACAGTACTAAGAACAAAACGGTGTATTATAAAACATAGGACGTGTGAAGCGCTGCCAACATTGGGGGAGTAATGTTACCCGTAGATTAAAGAACGACTTAAAGGAAAGCAATCTGCTAAATAAGTGCTGTTGTAACGCACCAACTGGAATGTACTCTACTTTATTTAATAGAAATGAATAAACAAAAAATCTATGTCACAATTAAAAAAACGTTATGACCCATGCTATTTTATGGGTTCTAATTGATGTTAAATATAGTAATTATATTTTATTTTTGTTAAAATTTATAGATTTTGTCGATTTTTATGTCCAATATGTTATATGTATCACTGATATAAATAAAAGTCAGAGTATATAATGTAGGTGAAGCATATCATAGGATGAGTTATCTTTGAATTATTTTACCCGGCTCGTTACTTTACCGTTTCCTCAGGTGTGGCAATCATATTGTGTACATCCAGCCATCTCCCTAGTCGCGTTTATTCTTTAATCATTCTGATGAATTATGATTAGTAGAGTGCACTCAATACTATAAATGAATCAATTGCTCTAATAGATACATCGTTACACCGGTCTCACTCCAGGTTTCATTCGAACAAAAATGAAACAACAAAAACAATTAATTATTTCATAGTCCATAAAGCACCAAAACAATGTTATTTCGCGGCTATTATTTCTCATAGAGAATTAATTTGTTCGACTGCAACTTTCGCCTCCCCTGTTAAATGCATTCGAAACATGCATTAAAATTTTCCGCCAGCAACAAAAACCTTTATGGTCCACACGGCCACGTTACAGCTCGCTATGGGACCACAAACTCCGATTATCCAAACATACGGCTCCCGAAACAGCGAGGTGAAATTTTAACGTTTAATTGATTATGAAGTTGGCCGCTAATGGGCGAAAATAGTTTCTAATTTGGAGTGCGGCAGCGCGTAATTGGTCTCGGACCACGTCTGTATTAATCATTTACGGTGTGGGATGTTGTTGTTCCCTAGCGGACCGCTTGGCTGAATGTACTTCACTTGCACTGGACTTAAACGATAAACTTACTCCGTCCTCAAATACAATAAACATTCCGAATTCAAATATCCCTAACTATTCATTCGTTTCATACTGGACAGATTTAATACATTTCGAACATTCGAAATTTAAAAGCATGAAGTGTCAATGTCATTAATAGAGCGTACTTAGATCGGCTGTTTCGACATTCCGGTAAAATTTTGTTCGTGCGTATTGACGTTCGAAAGTCAACGTTAATGGACGCCGTGAGGTTTTTTGCGCCTAATCTGAGTTGCATTCGCTATGGGTTGTTTTGGAAGTGGCGTGGCGTGTTGCTGTCACCTCTCGGACGGTAATTATTCACGATGGTACGCGTCACCGGCTGTCTACGTTGAAAAAATAGATATAGATTAACGAAATCTCAAAGCACAGATTCATAATAAAAGTTCACGACACTTAATAACTCTGTTGTATATAATATTATAAGTTATATGTAATACAATTTGAATATGTTAATATATTGTAAAGTTGAAAATGGAAATACGACATGGAAAAGTATTTTATCGGTGATTTCATTGAGGATTTTAGTAATTTTTTCTGAAATGCTCTGAGTAACCGCATTATCGGCTGTATTGTGATTTACTCGTTGGAAACGTGTCATAAATTGACACATGGCAGTCCGCAATCACCCCAAATTAAATCGACATTTTCATACGCAACACTTTTCAGTTGAAAAACTGTTCTTTACACATAGAGATATATAAAAATATATTTTTTATAAAGAGAAGTGGAGGAATTCTTTAGTAATGATTTATGAAAATACATACTAATTACAGTCCTATAAATAATAAAATGCTATTTTAACATGCCCAGCGACCAGAGACACGTGTCGCTGACGTGGCTGTTTAAAATGTTTTAATATACATTAATATTTGAATTTATGCTTTATTGTTTTGAACTATCTTTTATATTAAAGTGTAGTGTAATAAAATCTGTTTTATTTAATATTTCATCAAACTGTAAAAATTCAAACACTAAAATATTTCACAGTTTCTATTTCACCATGTCATTAGCTCCCTCGTTTACAGTCATTGTCAAAATTTGGTACGCAGTGTGCATATATCCTGTCAATATCCGGATTCCATTATTCCCGACCGGATCGAACTCAAAAATGTACAAAAATGACCGGCTAACGCCATCCGTCACGGGCGTAAAGTGCCCCGTATTGTTCTAGACAGTTCGTTCTTACTCCATAACATTCATTCACAGGCTTTGACATTTATAATTAAAAACACTCTTATGTGATACAGGGTTTATTTACGATGTTTGCTGTAGAGAAACGATTTTCAAGTAACCCGAATTTGACGAGTATATTCATTATTTTTTGTTTAAGTGAGTCAGTTAAACGTTAACAGTAGCGTTTGAGTCGCTGGTGTTGAACATTAAACAATCAAAGGCGGACCTTCAGCTGGGTACGTTTGTTTCTGACGGATTTAATTGAAAAATATAAGTATTTAAACTGTCAATTAACCGTGACTATGTCCGCGTGATTCACTTTATTGCTTACCACGGGCGGTAATTTTTTTGCTCCGAGTGCTTTAATTTACTCATTATTTTTTTTTACAATTTATTCTATAATTTGAAGCACATGATTTGCTGTGCTATGACAGAGCGGCGTTTCGCGTTCTCATTAATCGGTTGAGTAGTCGGGCCGATTTTTTTAAGGAATTATTACGATGTAATATTGAGGTTTTTTCGTTCTTGAAACGGAACATGGCCTTATGATTTGTTGAATAATGATGATTTTATTTTAAACATTTGTATTTGTATAAACATGTTATTAATTTCTAATAAAAACCACAGAAGATATTATTGTTAACCTAAATATAAAATGTTTGTAAATGTTTTATTTGTTGTGGTTGACTAGTACTGCGTACATTATATATTTTAAATATTCTTATCTACCACAGATAATATATAACGTATTGTAAAGTGACGAGTCTGCCAGCGTTCATACATAGTACATGACTTTTTGTAGGAAACCCACATCCGTTGTATCAATGCTTTTTGGACGTCAATAGAATTACTTTAATTTTAATTTATTATCAGTGAAAATATATTTTTTTAACGTATTAATAAATAATTAAAAAATTTATACGACATCGGTATTTTTACTCATTGGTGGAATAAAATCTGTGACTGATGTTTTATTTTAATAACCGTCAAGTTTGAGTCACGCCAGGACAGAAGTATTTGTGAAGCATTATCTGAATAAACGAGCTAAAAACATGTAACATATAAGGGATTCGCCTTCAATATTAATTAATTGATGTTAAATTAGCAACAGAAATCTGCCAAGAGTAAAAAAATCACTGCCTTAACGATCACAGTTAGTAAAGTTAAGCCCAGTGACAGGGGCAATAGCTTTGCAATAAGATTTCTTTTTAACCTTTTTAAATTGCGACCTTGAAAAATATATATATTTTTAAATGTTATATAGTATAATAAAAATGTTTCTTACTGACAGTGCGAGAGACAGCCGCAGCAACCAAGCGGCTCCTCCCAGTTGGGACACATGTTAGCTATGGACGTGACAAAGGAGGCGCGCGCGTCACCACTGCCCTCGACGACCGGTGCGCCGGCGCAGCCCCAACCACAGGTAGAACAGTCCCCAGAGGATTACCAAAGATCTTTAATGAATCTGAAAAGTATACTGGATCTATACAATACTATATCTGTATTGAAAACTTTTAAAGTACGCCTTTTACATCTAACCTTGTAGAAGCAAAAGTATTTGAAAATCTAGAGAGCTTTGTACTTTTTCACGTAAAATATTCCCAACAGATTTTGATGAAACTTTCCAGTAAAATTGTTAGAAATGAGTATACAATATAGGTCAAAATTAGTTCCTTCCCTCTGAATATTTTGCTCGCAATCACATAGTAAAATTTGTATGTATATGAAGTCACGACACAGCCTCTAGATGTCACTAAGAATTGGTTCAACTTATACCTTATACTAAGTAGACATCATTCATTTGTCTCTTAATAAAATAGCAAAGACTTGAAAAATGATCAGTAACATTCAAATATAAGGTTATGTATAGGCATACATATGAGTAAAGCCGGTTTTGTTTATCTTTGTCATCAGATATGCGCTGGATGCAGTAAGGTGATAACGGAGCGTTATCTCCTGAAGGCATTGGATCAGCTGTGGCATGAAGACTGTTTGAAGTGCGGCTGCTGCGACTGTAGGCTCGGTGAGGTCGGACACACGTTGTATACGCGAGCCAACCTTATACTGTGCAAGAGAGATTATTTGAGGTAATTTCATTGCAATTACTTTTGCCGGTTAAAAAGGGGGTAGCATTTTTTTGGATCCATTTTCACAGCTTAAATAATGTGTTTAATCGCAAGAATATGTATTGCCTATTTATTATACAGATGAAATGTTCATTTATATACTTGTATAGAGAATTAGTTCTCGAACAAATTTCTATATTTGTAAAGTAATGTAAACGTTGACCATTTTGGAATCGTCCTCTCGAGGTTTATGTCAAATATTAAAAAAAAAATGCTATTTTTAAATTAATGACATCTGTAGAATCATCCCAATAATTTATTATAACAGGTTATTCGGTAACACTGGTTACTGCGCCGCTTGTAACAAAGTGATCCGGCCTTTGAGATGGTGATGCGCGCGCGCAGCAACGTGTACCACCTCGAGTGTTTCGCCTGCCAGCAGTGCAATCACAGGTAATGTGTCATGCTGTATATGATATCACTATCATAAATATTATTAACATAACGTAACTATGGATACGATTTTAAATAGACTTCGAAAGTTCTCATAACTTGGTTTTGATTTCTATTTTCTGAATCCTAACTTTTATATCAGGTCTCTTTTCAAGAGCTACAGGTTTTGGGGGCTTATTCTAAATTTACTCATTCTTCCAAAATAAAAGAATCTGTACAGTTTTTTCCATCGTACGTACATCCGATACAGCCGGAATTTGAACCTAAAAACGATTAAAAAAAAGCGGACATTGTGACCAATTCGCCAGTGATACAAAAATTGTCAAACATTAACATAAACAAATCTTTCTCGTAAACTTTGTATTAGTCAGACATTACCGCGCCCGTGTATGCCAGGGACCGTGTTCTTAATACAACTCCCCGACACTTATCCCATCAAAAGCTCATGTGAGTTCACTTAATTTTCTCACCTGTCAGAAGTGATTGCGCCCGTGAAAATTGAACGCGAACGCTCCTGTATTCAATACGAGTCCAGCTCAGGGCTTCCACGAGCGAGATGAAACATACGAAAGCCCTGTTGATGGAGAGGGATGAAGGATAGTGAAACGCGCCTCCGAATCGTTTATTCAACTCACGGGCGACAAACAAAGAGCACGATTAAATTTTCCGGTACATAAGAAGCTACATTCAAAGTAAATTTGCTTTTAAAACACTTGTGATTGTTTTTCTGCTTTGCTTTTATCCTTTACTAAATAAACAATAAACCTGTCATATTCCGGATTTATGTCTGTTGGATGACTCGGAATGTTATTGTGGAAAGACATACGTAAATGAGGCTTAACAATTTTGAACTGGTCTTTAATTTAATGGTGAAATATATCAAATATATTTGATTATTCTAACACGATAGCGAATAAACTCGTCCGTTTTGCTCTTCTCAAATCTTCAATATAAACTCATCCTCGTGTCCGTATGATGCCCGTATGAGTAAGGTCAGGTAAACTGCACTTGATTTCCCCACGCTCAGATATTGAACTCGGAGCTATTGCACGGGAATTTATTAATGAACACTACACAGTATACATTTAGAATAGGAAAAAACTAAACGTTTATATTTTCCTTTATAGGTCAGGAGGATAAAAATTTACACTTAAGATAAACATTGTGTTGTATTACATTTTATTCTATTTGTAGAATCAATTTGTTTGAATGACGTACACACATTTGCCTTTGTATAGTCAATAATATGTAAGCCACATCAGCATTGAACGTTTAAAAACTAACAAAATATTTTTTACACAAAAATAATAATATCACAGAGATTTTTGTTCGCGTATAGAGAATTCAGTTCAACGTATGTTAAGAGTGGTATTGTCAAAGTTTAAGGGTGAAGGCAAATTGCGTCCTTTTAAATAATATAGAGGCCGCGGGATTGTAGCTGTTGAGAATGGTTTATACGTCGCCCGTGTACCTTTCGTGTACCTTTACAGTGTTGATGGACCCTCAGGACGGATACATTGTATTGTATATTCATTGGTCTGCCTTCTGGATCGCTGTTACTTCCACGGCTCGTGCTCTAGGAACGGGATTGTACTGTCACCTTATTGGATGAAAAATAAATTTTGGATACCTTAACCTTATCATATCTGTTTGCCTCCCGTTCAAACTATCAGTTAAGTCTCAGAAAATACTAAAATATTCAAGTGATTCATTACTAGATATTCGTTTCGTAATATCGTTGACAATCCCGGTTTAGCGTTAGGACTCTTAATTAGGAGTACAGTATTTATTGCACCAGCCATACGTCTGCTTCAGTTTGAAAAATTATAATTATATCGTAAATACTGCTATAATACTTTAAAATTTAAACATATTTATTTAAAAAATAATAATATCAGCTCCGGCTATTAAATACCACGTACAAATCAATTTCCACGGGCGGCAGAAATCTGAATCCAATTTGCGGGCTGTCCGATTGGAGCGGCGGACGGTAGATATCAGGCGAATATCGCTAAACGGCTAAATAATTTAGTAGCAATCTGCTCGCTAGCCCGCGGCACTCCACGGAAGCATGGGCCGAACTAGCACAGAACTGACGACCTTTATACACCGATGTCTATTACCTCTTGCATGTCGGATTTGCGTACTCCACGTACGAGATTAATGTAGAGTCGAGATCCACAGCGGCGTTTTGATTATATTAAATTAACACCAACACAAAATAAGAATAACGTCAAAACATATCGATTTAAGATTTTTTTTTATATATCTTCTGAAGACTATAATTTTAAAAGCAATGACAGTTGAAAGGAATGAAAAATGTATTTTCTTTGTATCTATTATCACAGAGTCGTTGTCCGAAGAGACATTCGCTATTTATTAAAATTGTTATCCAGTTAACATCACGCTCGATTAGACAAAACGTCAAACTTCGCGTCACAATTGCCGCGGCACAATGGCGCTCAGAACAAAGCTTAACTTGCACCCAGTCATTAAAATTTCGTTCTACATCTTTTCCATTACGCGACAGCAGACAAAAAAAAGCAAAATAAAAAGGACAACCCCCAAAAACAAAAGTCGAGAACGAGAGAACAGGAAATAAAGTTAATTAAGAGCAGCGAAATCGACTGAGTTGCGGTGGAAATTGGCCCCTTAAAAAAGAGACATTTGTAGCCGAGCTATTGCGCTTAATTTTTGTGACAAGTGAAACAAAAGAGTTGGCGGGGGGTGAACAATGGGGGGGAAGAACGGGGGGGTGGTGGGAGGGGGGTGAGAGATAAGGTTTTGTTATCAGTGACGGTTCCGGGCGGCCAGTGGCGAGTCGAAGGCGATACCTTTTGTTTTGCCACATTGAGGGATGCGCGTCGCGTGACGTTATCGTCCTAAGGATTCAGGTTGACCTCTACCACTTGCGGCAGTAAATTTCATTTCCGAGACGTTTTGGCTTTCGACCGGCGCGTAAACAATGATAAATATCTGATATATATTTAGTGTTTTTTTTTATTTTATTAATGGACTTTTTTGTTGTTGGTTGGTTGGTTGGTTTTATCGTAAAAATCGAGATTGGCGGCGATTTGTACATGACTAACATTGAATCTGTTTATTTTTAAATAATACAAACACATACTAGTCGTGTGTGAATAAGAATCGCGTTTCAGTGAGAATTCGTCCAAACCAGTTTTATCTACAAACTGAATCGCATTCAAAACATCCGAAAAGAAAGTCTTCAAACCGTTTTGATTTTAAACCATGCGTTCTTTCTGCTGCCATCAAGTTCTAGCTCTTACGTTTGCTCTTAGTTTTACCAATTCTGTAATGTGATTTCTTTGACAGATTCTGCGTCGGTGATAGATTCTATTTGTGCGAGAACAAAATCTTGTGCGAGTACGATTACGAAGAGCGCTTAGTTTTCGCTAACATGGCCTACAACCCGCCACCGCTCGCTCATCTGAAGAGACAGACGACGCACCTGCCGCCACCTTCGGTATGGTTTGAACAATATACTCCACATTCATATAATACTGCTGTCCCCACGTCTCTATCGCCTTTTCAACTTTGACTTATCAGGTTTTTGCTGATTCTTTTAGCTTTCGAACACATGAAATTTTAATGAAACGATAGCAAATTTTTCTTTGCACCTGTATACAGCTAAATATGTGTATCTGACTGTATATTTTTCTATGTAATCTATATTAAAGGAGATTTTATCCAAACAGACCAGCAACGCTATCGGCCTCATGAACGGATCAAGTCGCTCGGGCGATCTTAATAACAACATGTCAGGATCGTCCCCGGCCTCCTTCGCGCCGCCCTCGCACCTCAAGCCGCTTGGCTTGTCTGCGTCCAGCTGAGATTACAGAATGTAAACCGCTCCAACCAAGAACCATCTAACAGTGAATCAAAAGGTCATACAATTATTGGTGTAGTGACTTTAACATGTACCAGTGTATCTATGAACCCAGCAACTATAAATGCTGGGTTTAAATAGTCCGAGTGTAAACCGAGGCACTTGTTCCTGGTGTGAACCATCCAACTATACCGGTTTTGGAATTTGGTGTTCTGCTTAGTGGTTGTCATGGACTTTAAGATGATATTGGTGACGGAAGGAACATTTATCTTAAAATTTACATGTCTCAGTGTTAGCTGCTAGTGTTAATGCCAAAACGATTTAGACAATCAACTTCCTCCTCGGCGAGTTTTAGAATGAAGTTTTAATAAAATGTAACATTAAAATAAATTTAATCTCATAAGAGGATCTCATAGGACGGTCTCATAGGACGTAGAATAACTGATGTGGATTTCAACAATGATATATGATTTGTGATGTAATGGATCTAAAGTTCAAAGACTGCGTTTGTTTTATTGATGTTTCTTATTATTATTATTATTATTTTAGATTTTCGGAAGATTTATATCCAAACATGTCTCACTCAACGCCATCTACGTTGTGTATAATATTTTACGATGCAATACGACGGACAAACTCTATATTAGTGTTTTATTGTTTAGCATAACTTGGCATAGCCACTGGATGTCGTCTGCTTGTGCGTTCAGACTCGTTGTTTCGTTAGATTGTATATTGCCTGTTAAGTTTAATTCTGACGTCGTTATAATGTTTGTATTATTTATGTAAATATTATAAATTTAAGTGAGCTGTATTATTATGGAATCGGTGTATATTTAAAATCTCGTTTATAGCGAAATGTATAAATATTATTATAATTATATTAATATCGTAACTGTATAGGATAGTCCAAGGTACTTTACCCTGCTATATATTAAAGTAGGTATCGTAATAGGTATTTAATTCAGCATTTACGTAGGCGAAATCTCAGTCATTCCTGATCTTGTAAGAGATGTTGATGTTTGGACGAATTGTATTTAATGTGTCGGAATGTTTCAAAACCAATGATACGACCAAAGAAGTAGCTCATTAAAAACTTGTTCGAAACTATGCAATCTTTTATTTACCCCTCGATTTTAGTCCGAGGTCAACAACATGTCGGCAGAGACGTTATAACAAACAGTAATGGTGTCATCAGTGTCGGAGGTGAACGGAAATTTGGTATTTTTCCTTCCCGATGGAAATCTTCGATGGAGTGAAAAGCGTACGATAAGTTATTTCGATCGACATTATGTCGCATTGTTTTTGTTGTCAATGAAAGATTAAATTTATTTAGATATTAACGTCAATCTGTTCAAAGGATTTGGGCGCTAATATTATTAGTTTCATATTAAATCACCCGTTACAAAATTAATTCGGTTTCAATACTTCCGACCTGTTCAATCGAGTTACAGTGAAGCACTATGTATAATAGTAATTTTAAAGTTTTCCCTGTGCGTATTTGCTAACGTTACACATCGACAGCGGACGTGCAAAGAGATGAAAAATCACCCCAATTTCCCGCCGCTCCGCCCCTCATTGTCGGCCGAAACGCGCTTGATAGAAATGTTATCATTGCCATCTTTAATTTCGTCAGTAAACAAAACCGCTTACACCGAACGAACGGTTCTTTGCGACGAGGTTTTTTGTTCGTTCATAGCGATCGAGCGAAACACAAAACTACATTCAAATGTTAGCTTAATAGAGACGCTAAACGCCGTCGCCTAAACCTCCCGAACACGAGCGACACGACGAAGCGCGTGGAAAATGCAATGCGGATGCCGAGGTTCACAGATCAAATTGTCAAAGTCCGCACGGAAGATGAAAATAGAAAAAAGATAAACAACGCGAGCCGAGCGCACACCACTGATGGCGTCTTGCAATAATTTCCGTTTTAAATGAACGCGTTTTTCTTTTTCTTATCACCGCACGAACTAGGATGCTTGGGAATAAATTGAAATACAAAATTGATTGTTGACTTTTCCCGGTCGCTTTATTACTGTCATAAATAGAAAAGAGATTGAAAATTGCCTACAGTGACGGTGTCGGTGGATTCCGCGATTCCGTTAGTCGTTGATGGATTTTTATTGTAAGAAATATATGACTCGTTTCCCTTTGAGATTACAGATTATTTAACATTAAAAAAAAACTCAATTAAACCGAACGCAATACATTTCAATATCCTCTCTATTGTACGGTGTATATAAATAGACATTATAATAATAATTATAACATAATACCTAGTTATTCCTAAACCAATTACTAGAATTTAAATTTAGGCTAATTGCCAATTACAGTGCCGAAGGCTGTTGTTACTAATAACGGTATTGATAGTGACCCATTAGGTATCTCCTTTGTTTCGTTATGAGAAGTTATTGTTATTTTATTAATAACTTATCTATTATAATAAAATGATTTTATTAATATACATCTAGAAAAGATAGAATTTTGAATGGAATCTTTAAAACGAAAAGGCGAAAATCCTGTTTTTTATGATCTAAAATAGAATCAATTGGCAGAAGTTCCTAAATGATTGAAATTATACGGCAACGGCGTTCATTCACTGTTGAACAAAAAATATTCAGTAAGCACGAATTAATTATCAGCCGACATATTTTTTACTTTTCATTTTAGCAAACTTACAATTTTTGAGTACTAAATGAAATTTAATTATGAGTTTGTCGCGTAAAATTTTAAGTTCTAAGACCGCAAAAACCTGCTCCTATATATTATTTGTTTAAAAAGACGATTATGTTATTCGATTTTATTAAACATTGCAGATAATTTATCAAAACCATAATTCTCATAAAATATTTTCCTAAAAACCAAAAAGTTATTTAAATTTAGATAGAGTTTAACATTAAGCCAGCTTTCGTCATCCTTTAAGAATACTTGCGTTTGTATTTTAGTTAAGGTTTTTAGAATTGTCTCAAATAATACTTAGAGACTTTAATTCTGATTATTAATAGCTGCTTTAATAGGAGCCTATTTTATGGTGAAAAATAATCGTCACAGAGTATAACATAATTTAAAGTAACAGAAATTCTTTGTTTTGTAACCCTCCAATTTTTGTTTTGTGCAAAATGACTGCCAAGTTTTAAAAACAAGACCGTCCCAAATCATTTTTGTTTTTACCAAAGCATTCCTTGTGACTTAGGGATCTTGTACCCCGGGGCGATCATTATTTTTATTTGAGTTTTAATTATTAAAAGTTTTATGAAGTGCTTATTTCTTTTTATGACACTGTTGAATTAATTCGTTTTATTTGTTAACTCATCCCTGTCTGTGTTAATTGCTGAAATTCCACGAGATGACCCTTCCTAAGCACTTTTGGTAAACAAGTTAAAAATAAACTCTGCAGAAAGTAGCTCGACGCTATTGCTATTCTTATTTTACAGGCAACGAACAACTTTATACGTATTACAAATGTTATTTTTAGGTAACAAAAATTTATGGCTCAAGTTAACTAATATATTTTAAATTATTGATAGATTTTATCTTTTTCTTCTCCCCAATTTAGTTATATGAAGTCATAAATCTGTCGAAACAATAATTTTATGTAAATCTTTTGAATGGATATTTATATAGTATTAAAGTTACAGTCAGTACTAGCATCACGTCCGCTCAATATCATAAAACACTTCAAAGTACCATGAGACGTTGGCGTTGAATTCTCATTCGTCGGTGTGTCTATGTTAAGTAAATTTAACTTTAAAATATGCATAACAGTTTTCCAATGCGATCCCCTTTTGGAATTTAAACACATCCGATCCTATTAAGATACATTTCGATTCCGCTGCACTTCAAAACTTTCAAATTCACTTTAAAAATATTTTATTTTAAATCTATTTCATAATACCTTCACCGACTGGTTGTTCGCGCGTAAGTGGACCGTCTATGAATTAATAATTGAAAGTTTTAGAATTGATACTATTCGTACTCTTGAAAATTAGTTTTTTTTTCCTTTCACGTCTTTGATCTACAAATATTTACACTTGTGTACAAAGTGTTTTTCGTTAGTTTTTTGGGTGTGAAAGCATTTTTCACTAAAATATTGATATTGAATATACCTAGTGAAGAATCATTTTGTGAAATAAATATAAAACGTAACCAATTTAGTTTCTTAAAAAACTTTATAATTTCAGGTTCTGTAACATCATTCCAGATTAATTCGTACTATTGGAAATATTGAAAGATATGTGGAATAATGAACATAATAATTATTTATTCTGCGGAGCGACATTTTTGTTTTGTCAAAATTCCTACTGAATAAAAATCGCTACAAAAATTTTATCGACTAATACTTATTACTGTATTTATACCACTGTATTTGTTCTGTCTCCACATAATATACGGATATAACCGAAATCTAATTACCAATTAATTGTCATTAGTATATAAAGTAGACACACTCAGCGTGCAAAGATGTTCCATAGAAGCAGCGCTCCAAAGTTTTCCGAATAAGTAGAATTAAGTAAGGTTGCAGGCTTAACGCCTCCGCAGTTTGCTCTAATAGCATTAACAAGTTTCCAGACCGTATTGAAGGAATTTTGTATATTATTATGGTTAGCATTTTAGTACAGAGTTCGATGTTACTATATTTTTCACTGACGAGCTCTCGGCTTCGTGGATTCGAATGGTAAACATTATTTTAAACGAAAACTTTATTTCAACATTCAAAGAAACAAAAACAAATGCCGGTCACAATACAATTCTATGTAAAATTAATCACAGCCAATATTAAAGACATGAAATAGAATGAATTGATGTTAACCGAGGCTTCGTTTCTCACTTTGTGTGGCCGTTGCGGTGGCTCCCCCTGTTGTGAATTTTCTATGAGGTTTTCTGGCACGCTGCTATCTGATTCCATGGTTTTATAGACGGGCATGTTTTCTGTTTCTGGACTCATGGGGACGGCCACGTTGGGTGACTTCGTACTTGTATCCTGCTCTTCATCAGTATGGTCATTCGCAGTGGACGTTGACTTCTCTGTAGTATCAACTTCACTGCTGATAACTGCCTCCTTAGTATTGTGTGCTTCCGTGGAATTCGCTGTAGCAGCATCAGTTTGAACCATGCCGGAGTTAAAGGATAAAAAGTGCGAATATTCTTGATTCAGTCTTCTCCCTTCCACAGAGGTACTTGTTACTTCTTGCACGTCAGTGGTAGAGATATTTTCCTCATCAGAATGTATTTTTGCCTCATCTGATAACGTTTTCTCCGGAATGAGAACGTCATCTGAATCTTTGTGTATGATGCTGCAAATTCGAGCACATTGCTCCTCTTTGCATTTGTCTTCTAAAGCGCATGTTATTAAATTTTCCCAAGCGCCCAAAACTTGATATCTATGAGGTGGCTTACAATCATTAATGTACGTTTGTATAGCAATCACGTCATTTTCACATACAAGAGGACCTCCACTATTACCCTGTTAATACGAGAGATGGAGCCAATATTTATTATGTCATAATTCTTAAATGAACCAATATTAGTGGTGTTTAGCTAAGACATTAAATAGAGTTTTATGTGATTTACCTCACAGAAACCTGGATATTTTCTCGTGTCATCAGTATTGGTTCCACATATCATACTCCTCATGAAATTGCTGCCGCAGTTCTCCGGTGACGAGCCTAATATTTCTACTGAAAGTTGCATCAACATCCTATCGTCGCTTGCGTTCCCATTGGGCGCCTAGTTATGAATGGTAAAATGGAACGATATTATATTCTGTAATGCCGTATTTAAGCAAAACAATATATTATGAAACGATAAGTACAGCGTAGACTAGTATTAGGCAATTCCTGTCCGCGTCCCTGGGTTTAGTGTCGATAGTTGCTGGAGCCACGGCCGTTGTTATGTTAAAAGGAAGCAGAGTTTTCAACAACGATATATCAGCGAACCACCATTCCATTGCACTGTAGTTTTGCGGACGTGCAATTTGAATTATCTGTAACGGAAAAATGTTTACGAACATATATAAGCATTACAAATTTATTATATTATCTGTTAAACAAGCAATAGATTACCTCACGTTCTTGTTCATCCTCATCCTCAAATAGAGTGAATTTAGAATCTATTCTGATAGCTCCGAGTCTTGCTACCAATGTCTCTTTTGGGAATGCAAGCGACGTTTGTCCATCTTCTAGAGAAGAAGTAATTAGCCAGTCGGGCCGTAGTAGCACTGCACCTCTCGTAAGTCTTATGCCAGTGCTATCTACAACTGTTTTGTCCGGGTAATAAACGAAAGCCTGCAATCAAAATATTTTTTTATGAACTGTGGTAATGAACTTACTTAATTAATAACAATATTACTCACCATAAAAGGGAATACGCCTCTTTTAACTTCGAATTCTCCATCGGCGACCACGAATTTCGCTGTGAAATCTAAAATAATACAAAACTTATTCGGGACAAACCTTAATTGATATTAATCACTCTCGTACAATTCTTACCGGCACATAATGCGATGATCAAAAAAAGACGCATATTATTGTACTCAATAAAGATGAAATTTTTATATAGATTTATTATGCGATTTGTCATAAAATATCTTGACATATTCTTTTGAAAGAAGAATACAAAAAAATCTTTCTTCCCAATAAGTTTCAGTGACAAAAAAAGAGTTTACATTTGACGAGATTGAATTAACTATCGGAAGATATTTAAAGAAAAATAGTTTACAGCAAAAAAACAACTTAGCAGAAGTGTCAATAAATTTAAGAAATTTTTTTTATTAAAAATGATTCTTTGGCTTGTAAAGAGCGAATTAAGCGAGTCACGTCCCATTATTTTTGAGTGTTATCTTTGACAAAGTTGCGACGAGTCTAGTAGAAGGCATTAATCAGAACGGTAACGGAGCTGAGATATATTATCCTCAATAAGGCGAAAAGAATGACTTTGCAAATTTAAAACGCGTGTCTTACAGATAAGGCGGAGAATAAATCCGAAAAACATGTAATTATTCATATAAGGGGAGTTTAAGAAAGCGTATTAACACGGCCGGGAAGCCGAGCGTTTTTGAAAAATATGCTAAGAATATAAAAAGCTATGCTCGTTTTAAAATACTGCGGACAGCTACATGACTTGGGCGGATACAGACCGACGGATTTCAAGTCTTTATTTACATAAATAAGATGAATAGCTTCGCATTCAACACGTCGCTGTTGTGATTTTTTACATTTAATTTTTACATATAATGAAACTATTACGAACATGCAAAATAGAATAATATTAAAGAGACAGGTGATTTAAATGTAAATTTTTGTTTAAATGTTCCAATTTCGGTCGTAAAAGCATCGTGATGTCATGATAGGAACAAATTAATGGAAGGATCGCATCAAAACCGCTGATGCGGCGACGTCAGGACGACCTGATCAGACGGCTACAACATATCCAGCTGAACGGGAACCCCGGCAACAGTTCGCTTGTATGAACATCCGTTTGTTTTATTCGTGATTCTCGGGGATGTAGGTGTCTACAAATATTGGTACATCTGTAACGACCCGAATGTACGAGCTACGTGTTTTGGCGGCTTCCCGCAATTGCTTACAGCGATCCAGTGATCTTATTTTAAACCAATAAAATAATAATAAAAATTACTTGAATATACACTAATGTATTAATTTTTATTTGTTAGTTAATACATAATATAATACAATTACTTATTAATCGATTCTATAGTATTAATATTAAATAATATATATATATTTTCACTTTTTATCATATTTAAGCTGAAAATCCAATTCCTAGTCCTATCAGGTTTACGAGAGTCGTAAAGGCTCTAGCAATCAAAGTCACATTTACGATTACAGACTAACTTACAATTTTAAGACAATAACACTCGCCTTGGATGAAGTCAACTTAGTAACTTTAATATTTATTTAAGGCTATAGATATGTTACAAATATTATATTGTATTAAAAACTATATGTTAATGACGGAACTGAATTTAAAACTATGAATCGTTGTTCGGTTATTCGTTTTAAAACTAAATATATTTACAAATTTATATGAGAATATTTGTCAAGATTGTCGAAGTTCTGTGCTGAGAGGATTTGGCTTAAAGCGACTGCAAAGGTGATATGAATATTAAACACTCTAAGAATTAGAAGATTTATAGGACGATTCGGAAGTTAGAGCCCTCACTTAAATGAATGTTTAACATTATCTGCACAGTTTTAAGGGAGTTGAGCCTCTTAACAACTTGCAAAGAAACTTCAATAGACAGCGGCTCTCGAGCGATTAATTTCAAGACTCTGAAGGTGGAAGGGAATTCTTAATGTGAAAGGGTGAGTCTTCGATCGATAGTCATGCAGTGGTACGTTATAGAGCCTGGTACCCGGTACCCTGTATCCTGTATCCTGTATCCTGTATCCGTAACCAGCCAAGCTGTATATGCTGTACGTCCAAATGAGTGCCGTGTTAAAAATGTAAAAACCTCCACGCAGGCCATAATACAAATTTGATTGAAACATAGCGGAGGCATTGTTTGACGGAGTCATTTTCCGACGGTTGTCCCGCACTATTGTGCAGCGCTTTATTGAATTTGATTTACGCGCCAATTTTTGTAGGCTTCGGTTTTTATTAACTGACCTCGGCGCCGATGTAAACTTAATTGAATACGCTAACAAAAGGCATCGAATGAAAAGAGCGTCCAGCAGTGTGCGAGCCAGATTATAATAGATTTTTCCGAATTTGCATGGGCTTTAAGGTACCCGATATTGGATTTTTTCACGGTGGTTGAACTATTGTTTTCACAATATTTAATAACTCGCATATGAATGGGAAAGCAATTTACTTTGGTTTTTATGAAGGTTTGTTATGTTAATAATATCAGTTCGGCTTCAACGCGCCGACTTCGGCTGGACCTAAACGATACCTTCGGTAATTATTCAACGCTCGTGCGTATTTCAATCCATGTGGTAACATGTAATGCACATGCTACTCAATATACCGAACTGTAGGAATTTAGGTATGACTGTATAAAAAAATAATTATCTCCCTAACAAACAAATATGTTTACAGATATATTGTTTAAACGGATTGTTATAATATAATTCCAACTCCGCGCGTTTGTTCCCAGTCTTGATATCTCATCTTCATTTTCCTTTATATCTACGTGATTCAATATTATGACAAGTTGGTCTTTCTTCAATGGCCGCAATAAAAGCGTATTATACGCTAAGAGACCGTTATCTTACTTAATTATAATATTTGAATTTCTCTTGTCGCTTTAAAACGAGTTATTGTTGTCGACGCAAAAGGGATTTGTGAATTTTAAACACAATTAAGAGTATTATGTTGTTTGTTTATTGTGAGTGAAAGTATGTACGTATATTGTTTCTATATATACGTTATAGCCTATAGGTGAATAATATTTTTGCATGTGACAGATTGTTATACGTAATTCTGTTTAGATATATTTTATACTAAGTTTGATTCGGCTGTCAATTTATTATCTACTGTTAATGTCATGGAACTATATCTTAGATTCGACAAAATTATCTTTTATTCATTTCTTAAGCCATTATGACTTATGAATTTTGTGTTATATAAAGCTATTAAAGTTTTACAGAACAAGACTTGATACAAGCACTGTGTTCGTTAACGAAGCAATCGAGACGAGAATCGCTGTTCTGATATAAAATGGTTTCATCTAATAATGTTAAAATAAAAATTAACAATGATAGAACTTTATTGGCAATGTAACGACGGCGGGCGAACCGGCCGCAGATCCTTGTAACTATTTAGATGAAGAGATATCAAACTAATCAGTGAAAACAATGCCGTCTCAATCAAATGCTGAGGGGAGTGAAACCCTTTTGCAAATTTTTCTTACGACCATCTCCGATTGTTATCAAAGAATAACGTGTCATTATAATCTCAATAACATCAAACTTAATGTACATGAATAGTCGCATACGTGTTGCGTTACAAAGCTACAAAATTAAAAGCACAAACATTGAACCGTTTGAAGTACTGTTTGTACTAAACGTAGTTTTCAACCTATTGTCAATTCCTATTCAAATTCCTAGCCGAATACGTTCTGTTTACTTCCTTGGCTTTTGTTTTAGCCGTAACGAGCAGAAAAAGGAGCCATTCAAAGTATCCGAACCTAATTACCCTACCCTCGGTTACAAAAGAGGGTTTCTAATTAACGACATTATGTCAAATAATTTGTTTGAGCCGGCGACGTCTTAGTTCGTTTCATTCGTGGATTGGATTAAGTTTGCTTTTCGGTCGGGTTCGTTTGTTTTAAATAAAGGCCTCAGACGAATCAATTGAATTGCGTATAAATTATAACAAACGTTGATTTAAAAACGATTAACTTGATTTTGATGGGATTTACGGAAACATGAAAGAAATTTGATGTATCAAGACTATGAGATCATGTACTGCGTTGTCTTCTAAGACGAATTGGGTGTTGATTGTTATCTATCCAGTGCGTGTGTTTGAAGACATAATAAATAGTGCCACCATTCCGAATTGTGTAACCACATAAACTAATTATTATTATCTAGAAAAGTATATGCATAAAAATGCAAAGACTTTTTTAATGTTGGCAACTTTATAAACCTTTGTATGATATTGCTGGCAACATATTGATAGCACAGTTTAAACATGAACTTCATGTTTCGTGTACTTAAAACCAGCTCGCCCTTTTTACTCTGTGACATTCACCGCTCATTTTTTCACCGAATTTAAAGTTCAAAGTCAAGCCACATAACTGTTAGTGGCCTAAAATTTAGTTGTCCTTTTGTGAAAAAAACCTTAAAATAAAATTTTATATTCATGTCATTAAATATATATATATTTTTTTTCAAAACATACAAAAAAATCAATATTTGAAAGGAAAGAATCAATATGGTTTGACAAACAATAATAATTTCGGTGGTATATTTTAATGGCAAATAATTTTATATATATATATATATACGTAAGAGAAACGCCTAAATTAATTAATAGCTGATTGTAATTATGATGAATGATTTCCGTCACAGTCGCCGTGTTCTCATCAAGTCAGCTTTCTGATCGCAGCCGTATTCTGGGACGGGATGTTGAAGGGATTGTACAAGTCGTGACGATTTTATACAGAACCTTTAAAGGCTTTCATTTAGAAAAACATTAGCATTGACAAATAATTTAATCGCTCATTATACGGAGTTTGCTACTGAATTATCTTCGTATATAGAATTTTTGTTAAAGTCAAAGAAATTACGGAATCTATTCTGTATTCCTTGGAGCCTGGCTTAGATCTGAACTAAAAGCGTTCTGTATTTTAGGAATACCTAGACATACTCTGAAATAGTTTTCTATTATATTATAGGGAATTATATTATAGTCAAGGAATCTTTCTTCAAAATGTAGTCATTTATCCACTCCTGACAAAAAAGATTTTAGTTGCAAAGAATTTTTCGACATCCAAGGACTTTGTATCACAGTTTGGCAAGTTGTTAATACAAGGATAATCTTACATAAAATTATTACATATATATTTTTGTTAGGTATGAGAATTATCATAAAGAGATGGTCAAGGAAAATAGCGAAGGAGAATAGAGCGAAATTGTGATATCTTTTGTGCTATTAGGCAGTTTGAAATATTGTTACGTATTTTACATTTACTACTATAATCATATTTTAATCAACTTACAATTGTTTATCGTTTAGAGGTTTATCTTTGCGGTTTAAACGTTTGAGGATTTATATCAGACTTATTAAGACACGACTCCATTTAAATAATAAAAAAATATTTTTTACACAAAAAAAAAAATTATGAAATTCTAAAGTAACTTTTGAGTAAAAAAAATCACAAATTATTCGTAATTTATCATATCAAAATCTAAAAAAAAAATAATGTTTATTATCAAACCAAGTATAGAATTAGGCTACAGATTGTTCTAGTAATCTGTCATTGCTAACAATGCATTCGTCGGCACGATTGAGTGCAATTAATTGAATTAACAATAATTAGTAGACCATTCAAATCATATAATGCAATTGAAATTTATGCTCGCGATACATATAAAATTAATTAATTAATTTCATACACATATATTATACATTGAGTTTGAATTATACCTAGAATATTTACTTACGTTACGGAGAATTAAATGAAGAAAATCTCGCTGAGGAATAAGAAGTATGATTAAATTACAAACATAAATATATCAGAGCTTAGGCGTTTGTGATACAACAACTAGGTGAGACTTAAACTGAAGCGTCTTAAGCCACACGCGCAGTTTAAAATCATTCGTTCAGGTATTGTATAGTAAAAGATATTATCAGATAGCGATTTAGAACACGTTTTAAAATCAGCTGAGAAATGATTATGTAATGTATTATATAGATAAAACCTGAGCATATAAACAGTCGGAGTTAGTGAAGTAAGGAGCCCAATCCCCAAGGACTGACCATTACTAACTGGTTACTGGAGCGAGCTTTGGGCCGGATTAGCAGACATTTGAATGCCGTCTCGTCTGCCGTCATCGCTAATTGAGTTAATATTTGGTTATCAGCGGCGCGCAGTCGGCCTTCGCGACTAATCCTCACGAATTAATGACTCAAATTTATCATTATTACTACCCGCATGCACCCCACGTCCGGCCTCTGCATGGGTGGTTCACCTTGCGCATCCTTTTTGACGGTGTATACGTTTTCTGTGTATGTTAGGATTTACTCTACTTTACTATGACTCAGCCTCTCGATTTGTGGATACTGCGACATAATTGATATAGTATCGATCATATTATTTGCTACAAATAAATAAATGCAAATTTTTTGCTAAATAATTTTGACAGGCGCAATATTTTTTTGTTTATATAGAGATTTCTTACATTAGTTTCGTTTAATACAGGCACGGCTATAAAATAATAGCTTTATTTATTAGTACGTAGTAGTGTGTTTACTGTTTATATAAATGCAGCCGGTCAACTGAATCGCCATACAATCGGACAGTTTTACGAGTGACGCTTCCATTTGGACGTTCCGCTCCGCTCACGGCTTTATGACTATTTTTTATGGCGCCACTTGTTCATATTTTGGCAGGGTTAAAGGATTAAGGGATGAACTAACTGCGCTTCCATTCGATTTTATAACAGTATAAACTATTGATGTTAAATTTACTACTTTAATTAAAAATTTAATTGCCATCATATTGTTAAATAATAAAATGTTTGTGTTTGTATTTGGGCTCGTTATTCACGTTTGACTGTGTTAAGTTACTAGGTTGTGAAAGTTAAGTGAAGGAAAATAGACTTAGTCCTTATCATAAATTCCACCGATATGTTGCGATTCTTAAAGTGGAAAAGTAGAAATAAGTGCTGCCATTTTTACCTCTACACCTGGTCTGTTTAAAAATATTATTATGAATTATAAATAAGTGATAAAAGGAGCCTCGCTCAGGAAGATGGTTTTCGCTTGATCGTAATGTTAGCCTTAATGGCTTTGACAGCGTCACCGGAAGCGGCTATTTTAGTTTCAGCTAGGAAGATGCTGTTGATAGGACAGTTGATAATGATTTTGCCGGATTTCCTTCTAAATGTTATTTTTTTAAGTAATAAGTGTACGGAAACTATTCACAGTTAAAATGACATATAATCTGGAGTGCCTTTTATTGTATTTGCTTTATTACAATACACTTAAAGGCACTCAAAGATATTTTTATCTTCCTAGGTGATAGTGAGCCATCCTATTATTAAGAAGCCTGTTTTTAAAGCCACAAGGAAAAAACACGTTACATTTCCTAGCCCATGCTTATCACGTTTGATATCAACTACCTAGACTTTAAAGATTTTATTGAAAGACTCTGGAGAGTTACAACTACGTTCTGTGAAGCCAGATCCATAAAACGTTCAACAACTTTGAAAGCTCCGAGATAACTTTCTCGCGTGTTTAATATGTTTTCTGTGGTTTAGAGTTTTGGGTTCGTTTTGTGAGTGCAGCAGCGACGAATTATGCACGTTTTCTATGGCTTAAAAGCTGATGCACGCACCGAGGCTAGATGAATGATAATCAATTTTAGCATGTACATATATATATTTTTTTAATAATTGAGAAACAGAAATATTTTCGGTAGAAGCTCTATTCCTACCCTAAAACTGTCTAAGTCTGTCTAGGATGGCCCTTATGGGTCCAGAATTTTCCAGCATCGTATTTTTCTACAGAAGAACCAGTTGACAACTCTTCACAGAATTGTGAAGGTGTGACTATGCAGAAGCTATCTCTGTAAGTGTAGCAACTCATTCTGTCCAAACTGTAAGGTAAGTATAATTGTAAAAATAGCATATAGTCGAGAAGATGCTCTATGATCGTATCGGAATTCTTTGCTTATTTCATTTTAGTTGTTGGCTGTCTCTACGTCCGCGTTTCCTTATTGACCAGCAAGTCATTATCCCATCCATCACTTATCAACTTCTTTTATTATTCGAGTCATCACTTACGGGAGCAGAAGCAGTATTAGTACTGGACAACAAACTTTAGCTGTTTTTTTTTGGAGAGTCCATGGTATTATAATGAAAGTTTAACTGATTGGGTTTTCTTGCAAATATTTCCTAAGTAATCAAAAGTGGACGGAGCCAGCCATTGCAACAACCGACGCTAGGTAGACTAACAGGAAACACAATTCCACACTGGGTCTGTGTAGAATAGCCGGTAAAGCAGGCCGGGTCCATTTAACAGACGTGGCCTATGTATCTGGAACTTCTAAGCAAATGGTTTGGTGATGCATTGCGCCTTAAAGCCTCTATAAATTTTCAGCGTTTTCTTGTGTATTGAACCCGGCTGGAATTCAAGCAAGCAATTATTTTTCAGCCTTTTGGATTCGTCTAAAGATTCAATGAATCTGAATTAGGATCTAACGACGGTAGATAGTAAACTTTAACCTGAACTCATATTGCAAATAATCATTAAAAGAAGCAAATTTATCAAAACGCATATTTTTTAACAGCGGTATAGATTTTATCACAGACTGGTTGCCTGGACAAACTTAGCTCCGTCAAAGGTTGATATTGTAGAAATAATAGTTCAAACAATAGTGTTGTAATAAACTTGTTTATCATTTTTACATGGTTAAGTTATAACGCACAGTCTAATCAATTTTAATGTAAATCCAAAAAAAATAATCTTTTTGTTTATAACGACGTTGACAACTGTTTGACGGAGATTTTTTTTTTAAGTATTGCTTACGATTGTCCATGTAACTTTTGTGGTTTTTTAAAGATTTTTTTTATTTTTCTTTCGTTTTTAGCATAAAAACCTTCCGTGGGCCTTAAGGTACGTACAACGAAATTTATTCGGTCAATTATTCGAGCTCTTTTCAAGTTATATATAGATAGATATAGGCCTAGAAAACGGTAGCAGTTCAAACAACTAAGTGAGTTTAGAATTAAAATAGTATTAGGTCCTTTTGTTTTGTCATAATAAAGCGAAGGCCGGCCATGGTCTAATCAGCGGTGATTGAAGCCACGTCAGTGACGTCACCAGTGAAATGTGATGCCGGCGCTGATGAAGGGTGACCAGTTTGTGTGTAATTGAAAATCGATATTGAAATTAAATCAATTTGAGTGGAGAAGAATCGATTAATAAATAATATTTTTTTATACGTTAAAGTTTTTTTCATTATTTTCATTAATTAACTTTCATTTCTTTAAGTGCTGCCGAATATACACTGTCTACCAAATGTCTTCAACGTTATTCTTCTGTTTATAGAAGTGTAACTAACGAAAATGTTTTAATTTTAAACTACTTCTTTGAATTCCATATGTCAATAATATTACTAGTTAAATGAAATAAAATTTTAAAAATTATATTTTTTTTACAATAAAATATTTTAGAAATCGTATACATATATATTTTTTCATTTATTTTCTTCTACAACCACATGAATTTTAAAATTTTTTAGAAAATAATTTCAGGATGACTTCCGATGTACATGACATATATAGGTATATGTCATATAAGCAAGCTAAACAAGCTATACGTTCCAATAGCAACAATTAGCACACATTATAACTATATCAGTTGTGACAAATTGTATCAACCACAGGCTGAGCGGTCACGCAGTCCGTGTACATTAATTAATGTCTGATTAACGGACAATTAGTCGAGTAATAGCACTGATAGCATGTGCTTCCGGTCAGGGCTCATTGAACACCCTGTATCATACATACAGGCTGTTCAATGTATCCACATACAGAATACATACCCCAGATCTACGTGATCCTCATACCATATCATCAATAATCAACACAAGAGCGTCGCCAATGATCTGATTGAATCCAGCTCTTTAGACGGGTCTAAATTTTAACCCAAGCGTAATTTAGACCCGTCCATTGAACTATACATGCGATGATGATTATTTATAAGAAATTCAATGTTATATTAACAGGTTTTAAGCAATTGTGAATAATGTAACTTAAATAAAGTTACTCAAAAGGACAATTTATTCACAAATGACGGTTTAACTGGAAAAATAATATATATCTTGTTTCATAAAACCGAATAAAACTATTTGGGTTTTATTTTTTTTTATTAATATAAACTTATTTTTTTAATTCCAATTATAATAAAATTCCCATCAATTGTTTCACACAGCCTACTTCCGTAACACTAATGGGCGGCTGCGGGCCTCGATTAGTCCGAGCTGGTTGTGAGGAGTCACCTAATAAATCAACTCGGATTTGCTCGCTCCATCAAAAAACGTTAAGCCGCTAAGCCTTTCAAAACTTTGTTATTACGTAAAAAATATTTAAAGTAAGTTTTCGTGTTTTATTCTCAGCCGTTTTTACAATGATATTTTGTTTGATATAGTCCGTATATATAAATAATATTGTGAATGTTTTTTTTTTAGTCTTTGACTATAAAGATGACGGACTATTTTAAAAGTATGTAATTTTTTTAATCGTAAAATTCACCGCTTTTAGCTTGTATGACGTCATCAACTTTTTCGTTTAGTCCTTGTGCACCGTCACTACAAACGCAGCGTTTCGCGTTTCCAGTTCAATAAAATACATTAATACTATAATGCAGGAAAATGGATGAAGGACAATCAGTAGTTTAAAGTAAGTTTAGGTAAATAGTTAATAAAAACCAGAGAAAAACACGAAAAACTTTAAAAATGCTGTAAGAGAAACATTTTTATTATTATTTTTATTGTTAACGTATGCATATTAATTCTATGTGAATATTTAAATACACCTGAGATACGCCTTCTCATTTTTTTCTCGTTTCGTTCGAAATAGTCTCTCGGTGCACGTTAGACTTTAAAAGTTACGAATATATATTTTTGACAAAAATTTTCGCAAAACAATCCGTCGCCCGGAACCTCATCTATTTAGTTCGATAGTATAATACAGTTTTTGTCCAAAAAAAAAATTAATAAAAAAAAAATAGGGACGTGCCGAAGATAAAAATAGTTATATTTTATTAAAATTCGTTCATTTCTTTATTCGTTTTAGATACGAATATCAAACATTAATCAAGACATCCTCCGTAACATATGTGAAGTGTATTTTAAGGCGCGCGTAATTAATTACGTCAGAATATTCCTTCATTTACCTTCAAGGTACGGACGAACATTCTGGGTGCATGTTTAAAGTGTCGCGCATTCCCTGAGAGGGCTCCGGGGGCAAGGCCGGGGCGCTGATGACGGAGCTATCTGAACAACGCAACAAAGACATTCCTCACCCCCCGGGACTTTGACAACTCTTTAACTGTATTTTTCTGTTACGAAATATTTGATGTAAATATTTTGATGGAATTCACGAAGCAGTTCAGATGAGACGGATTGTTTGAAATCCTTTGTTGGTAACTTAAGATGATGTACTAACCGACACATGAGAAGTTAGTTATGTTTGTCGGTTTGTATAATTGAAATTTTAAATTAAACTAATATTATTTGGATTACTACGCGTATTTTATTATTTTAAAAACTACATACTCGAAACATCTGGTTGCCCGTGATCACGGTTGCTGCAAAGTAACCGAAACGTCGGGAGTATGTAGTTTATAAATAATAAAATACGCGTAGTAATCCAAACAATATTAGTTTCATTTAAATGAATACTCGCGAAAGTCTTAGGTCTCATTATATAAGATCTTGTTAAGAAAATACTTAGTTTTTTTTCCTATCAATATATGAGGTAAAACTATGTAGATTCTTTCAATAACAAATATATATATTTTTGTATAACATCAGAATAATTGCAATTAAAAAAAAAAATATATATTTCATACGTTTGTTGTGTACGTGGCTATTAGTTTAACTTAAAATAAAATCTTTATTTAGTTTTTCAGATATCGTAGATAAAAAAAAACGATTGAATATTCCATCCGTAGGAAAAACAATCGATTTTTAACAAATAACAAAAAACAAATAAATTTATAAAACATTCAGAAAACAAACAATGACGAATTACCCACAGTTCAGATGAAGGACGAACACATTGATATAAAAACAAATAAAGTATAAAATTCAAATGTCCTGTACGTATAATTAATATAAGTGATATATAAGGTTAAACGTCTCTGCATATAGATCTGGTTCATATAAACAACTGTGCAAGTCGCTAACTTTACTATATCCTTTATATCAGCATCGATGTCAGCGAATTACTTTGATAAAGTGTCCACTGTGACACTTCATTCAGTCCCGCCCACCTGACTGGATTTTCCACCAGACGGGGCGTGGTGTCCCGGTAGGCGGGGCTCAGTGTGTGGGCGTGCGTCCCTCCCACTGTCACGCCACGCCCACAGCCTGGTGACTCAGTTCCTGGCTGGACGCCGCATGGGATGAATCTCCGTCGAGCTCATTACAATTCACGATTCAACGGTTCTCATTATATATATATATACATGTTTATAATTATTAATCTGTTATATTATAATATAATTTATTATATATATATATATATATATACAATCGTAATAACAGATAGACAAAATTTCATGGTAACAATATTTCTATTGAAAAACAAATCAGAACCAAGAATTAATCAGATAAACACTTGACCTTAACATCGCTTGATCTAACTTAATAAAGACTAATAATATTTTAACCAAAAAAATAACTTAAACATTCATCGCGATTAATATCTATATAATATTTTATTCTCACTAATATGTTCGCTGTACACTCACCTGTCCGTCGGTTTGTCTCGCCTTAATGAGCTCTTAGAATTAATTACAGTATTTTTTCTTCATTGCATGTAAATTAATTAAGTCCCTTATCACTGTTATCAGTTATAAATCACTTTAAATCTGTGATGAATTAACGCTCTGCGGTGAGACACAGGCAGGGAATAAGGCTACTGAAATAAACGTACAAAAATATACTCGTATGTAAACAATTTATATATAATATAATAGATTCGAAGTTTTAGATAAGGTTTTATATGAAAAAAAAGATTTTTTTTTGTCACTGCAAAATGACCTTACGGTGACATTCGTACAAAAAAATAAAAAATATTATATTCTATTAAAACATCATATATAATGTATATACATATATATAATTTCAGAAATCTAAAGCAAATAAAGAATTTACTATATCGCTATAAATTAATAATCAATATAAATAAATTAACAGTAAAAATGATCCAAATACGTCCCCCCAATGACAAAATTAAGAAAGGAAATGCGTGAGAGCGCTGAGATTGTTCTCGGTCTCATTTCGCCAGCGAAGTATTTTTTAATTCCCCGTCTTATCATAGACTCAGACTGATTTATAACGGTCTGTCTTAATACAGACTTATACTTACATTATCGCTCATCGCTTCATTAACGACATTTTATTAATTATAATTATATATATATATGTGATTAAAATATTTTTATATTAAGTATATAATAAGTGTTTTAAATACTTACATATTAATAATAAATATAAGGTATAGAATATTATAACCAAGTCAAGTTCCACAACCCCCATCGGCTATACCTCATTAATACAGTCTTGGATCGCTGGTCATTGTATACACAGGAGACGAGGTGAGGAGTGACAGATGCTAAAACTAACACAATCAAAGACTTATTACAGTTTTCACAAACTAAGTTAATATAAATATATATATTTTATTCAACTATACTATAATTGTGTCATTAAATTATTATTTTTTTAATATTTTCAAAGGTACGAAAAAAGATACTTTCGGTGATAAATAGTTAAAGAGAATAAATAAAAAAATATTTTATTTTAGAAAACTAATGGCCTGGTTGTTATAACTACTGTCTGAGACGTGTTTATCGAGTCATCACAGACCAAAAATGCTGTTCATCATTTTGGAAAGGAGCTGATGCTGTTACACTGCTACTACTGGACCGATATAAAGATACTGCTAAGGATATAAAATATATACCGATAATAAAATCCGCGTAGTAAATCCGAATAATACTAGTTTCATTTAAATGAATACTCGCGAAAATCTTAGATCTCATTACTGCTAAGGAACAAACAACGACAACAAAACTTGTTTTTATATTATAAAACAATAGAATCAAATCTTTTAATCCGTTTAACAGCTACGGTGCCACAAGCAGACACGCAGTTTTCGAGGACAACCTTATAACAGCCCTCTTCTCGCGTGGGAGGTAGAATATAAAATTTCTAACAAAACTATTTAATGAAGAAAAATAAAAGCATTTTAAAAAGACGCTAATATATATATATATATATATATATATATATATATATATATATATATATTAAATTAAAAATAGGAAAATGTTGATATTGAAATTATATTTTCCGTTTTGTTAATTTATGACAAATTTTCCCGACTCTTCTCTAAATTTCTGTTAAAATATCAAAAATAGAAAATAAACGCAGGAGCAAAAAAAAACTATTCAGTAACTATCGCGAGTATTTAGAGAAACTAATGTTTTCGGATGTACTAAGCAATTTTTTAATTATTTTAAACTACATAATCCCGACGCTTCGGTTACTTTGCAGCAGCCGTGATCACGGGCGGACAGGTGAAAAAAGTTCTCGTAAAAACAATCGCGTAGTATATGAAAATATTAGTTTCATTTAAACATTCAGTAGTTTTTGATAGTGAAGGAAAAACACTATTTAAAACGATAACTTTAAATTAAAAAAAAGTGATACACATTAATATATTTTATTCATTAATTTTTTTGTTGCAAAAATCTTATTATAACTGTGTGAATTATTGTTTGTCCGTAATTTTGTTATAAGCATAAGAATAAAAAATTATACATACATAACAAAGTTGATATTTTAATTTTGAAGTAATTTTACTGAATACAAACAATATTTTCATTTCCTTCAAAAAAAAAAAAACAATCTTTTTACTAAATAGTTATGTTAATTCCATTACAAATGAACACAAAAAAATATATTTTATCATATATTTAAGACTATATCAGAACGAGCAATGACAAGTAAATGTACATATGTGTTTGTTTTATAGTTTCCTGATAACCTCTCTTTGTAAAGGCGGGTAAGTTTATGGGCATCGATATAAGGTCGGCCAGCGCCCAACTCGCTCAAGATTATCTATAAATGTGGTTTTACTCTTAAAGGAAATCGTTTTTATTATACATAAACATATATATATATATATATATACCTCAAAATGATAACGAAATTTTTACCTCATTTAATAAAAAAACCTGATTACTATATAAATTCCACGTTCATATAATTAACGATGCTGTTCACCAAAATGATCTCTAAAAGGCAATATTTGATTACTCAGCTGTGGTTGAAATCGTATATGCAGCACGGGTTATGATAAAAAAATAATCGTAAATGATTAAAATCAGCATTCACAAGCGGTCTCTCACTACCATCCGCAGATTCTGCAATGTGATCACTAAATAAAAACAATACGCCCTTGAATTGTATTAAAAGAAATCTTAAATTTTAATACAATAAAAAAGAAGAAGTATGAAAAGTGCTTTATTAGTAAAGTTTAACCTTACCGAGCTTTGAGCTGATTTCCATTGATAATAACAGATACACGACGACATGCTTTTGAAATAGTTTACTTGATCACGGTATAAAAAATGAAGATTAACTTAGCTTTTTTATTTATTTATCGCTAAGAAATTTTCGAATGAAAACTCACCGATCTTTCGATTCATGTACATAACGAATTTGAATGGTAGCGCGTAATAAACGTGACTAAGAATAATGATTTTAAATCGAAAATATCAAAATTATGCGTTCGAAGTCACGGTAAAAACCTAGTGATACTTACGATTCGTAACGTATATTCCATTATATAATATACGTTATTAACGCACAGTGAAAATGTTATAATTAGGACCTGTCGCCGAAGCTAAGGAGATTCAAAGTCGCCTCCCATTCCACGCATTAATTGATCAAAGCCTTTAAAAGCATCAACAAACAGTTCAACAGACACTTGAACCGAGCTTCCTAACCGTCGCGTGGGTCGGGTGATGTACTGATGACGTCACGAGCGGAACGATGACGTCACGGGCGCCCTCCCTTCAGCCCCGGCAATGATAAATGCTCATCATTAAAACAACACTCGCTTACTCCGGATCAAAGCGTGGTCGCTGACGCGTTCAATAGGACTCTTCACTTTGTACAATTTTCATATCACACAGAGGGTTTGAGACCTCTTCGTGCTAGTAATGCTCGTAGATTACGTCATTAATGATACAGATATAAGAATTTAATTAAATATGTTTTGTGTTGCTCTAAAGGAAATATCTCTAATAAAGTCTACAGTCAGATAGAGCCGTAACACGTATAGGCGTAACACGGTACACGGGGTAATGGGTAATACGCGAATGTGTAGTGCGTGGGGTTGTAAGGACACTAATTAAGGGTTAAACATACCCAGGAACGCTAAAAAGGAATAAGCAACATTTTACCCCTTGCCGTGACAAAATACATGCAGGGTACACCATGTAGGAATAACTTAATCGTTTTGAGAGTTTACAACGTCTAAAATATAGTTACATTAAATTGAAAAGTCAATATAATTATATATATTTGGTGGTATAATCGTATAAAACAAACATTCGCTTATAAAATGTATAAGGGACATCTGAAATCACTTAACTAGCAATAATTAACTTTATTTACACCACCCCTTCAGGCATTATAAGGCTTGTTCTACATGAAATATTTTAAAATTAACTTTGAATATTCACAACACATTACACAGAGAGACGCATTTATGTTTACAGTTTTTAAAGCTATAGAAAATCTATAACATTTATCAGACATATACATAGAAATAACATTATATGAATCAATTTAATATTATTATAGTAATAAATGAAACATAGACATTATACAATTTAAATTTAAACTATATATATTTATATATAACTGAAAGTGCAGACTCGCCTTCAGAGTTGTATAATTAAAACCGTCCTTTAGTGATTTATCTCGGGCACCATTTATTCCTTTATCTTTTGCGGAACACTAATATATCTTTATTCAGTTCAGAAATTAGCGAAATTGTTCACTCCGTGGCTTCCTCTCTCAGAGGTTTGCTCAAAGGGTTCCCGTAATTCACTTTTAACATTTATTTACGGCCACTTTTTTATTTACACTCAAGAATTATAATTTAAATGAAACGTTCGCTTATGTGACTTCGAGATGGTAATAATATTATATAATATGGATATTTTTATTAATATTAGAACCTTAATGTAATGGCCATTTAAACTTTATTATAATAGGAGTGTATATATATACGCTTATACTTAAAAACATGCAAAAATAATTTATTATTTATGAGCGATTGTTTTTATCGTGTTATGTAGATATGAAGAATACATAATCGTTACTATAATCCAAGTTCATGTGTCCATATATGTATATAAAAATAAATTTAAGAAGGACCTTTAATATATCATATAATTATACGATCGAATGAAAGCGGTCGCACATGCTGCACATGCACATGCACATGGTACGATGTAATGAATTGTTATGACGATTTATTAAAAATTTTCATCAAGCAAAGTCGCGATAAAAACATTAATAATTCACAAGTTTAGTTGGTTTGCATGGCGTTATCTGTGATCTATGCAATGCCAGTAAAATGGATCTACTCTTTGCTCGACTGTTATGATGTCTAATACACTTTTGGCACGCCATACAACAGTTCATGTAAGCTATTGAGCCGTGATTGACCACCATTTGAGTTACACACTGTTATTAATATAATGACTAGCGATTATTACAATTATAACATAAAATGTAACGAGATTCTATAATTATATATTCTGATTATGCTATTATATGAATTATCGTAGCTTATCTCGTAACGCTGTCTTATTCGTAGCTCGTCGTAGCACATGTCTACGTCCATACAAAGTTATGTCTACGACATATTCTCTCGTCAACAATGACACACTCATATTAAGCACATATTTGCTGTACAACAGTCCATTAATCAATTTTTGCATTTTTAATTCTCCCCTCATTATTTGCCTGTGAATTTCATTTCCACAGCCGCTACGAATTTTAATTTTTAAACCTCCGTCCCGGGGCTTCAAAACGCACATTTCCAAGTAATTTACAATTTATCGTGTTCGCCAGCAAATGAGCAAATATTTTCGTTTGTTAAGCCACTTGTAATTAAATATATTAAAATTTTATTTCAAAATGCGGTTTCGTATTGTGTTCCGTTTTCTGTTGGCTGCGTTTTTATTATAGCAGTCGCGATGGAACCCGTTCCACATACGATTACTGATTGTACACGGAATTACTTATTACAGATTCTTATTATCTACCTCTGACCCATGACCTTTGGTGAGGCTCAAAAATAAATACAACCTCATTAGTATCAACCCGTATTACTTGGATTTATGATAAAAATTTAAGCTCATAATAAATAAATACATTAATTTTAAAACGTTATTAAATACACTTTCGCTATTAATTTTTGATTAATATTTTTATTCATAAATGTAAGTAAACGTTGTATTGAGGATATAAATAAATGAAAATGCTTGAAATTTTAATAAAATGTGCGCGACAAAGTTTCCACTTTTGTCTGTGAAGTGTCATTCACAGCCAATTGAAACGTACCCTTCAAGCGCTGTCCAGCGAACTCGATAAAGCGGAAAATCGATGTTCGCTCGAGAAGAAAAAGATATAAAGCATTACAGCCAGTATTATATTAATGGATATTTCATACATTAAAGAGGTTATATATATATACATATATACATATATACCGATGTGTTCAAAATTCGTTTCGGTGACATGTAATTGATAAAGGCTGAACGCGGTCGTACGGTGACATACTGTATTTATGAGATTTTAAAAGCATCCGAACAGCGGATTTTAAATCAGAATTAATTACTCTGCCGCTATCAATCCAGTCGGAAATGACAGCATTTTAGTAAAACGCTGTTAAATGGACCTTGTAATATTATTAAATTGATTACCGCTCTGTAAAATGTAATATTGTTTGATATCGGCTGTATAACAAAGGGCTTGTTCGTTATATCATTCACGGTGAAACAAGACCCGTAACTGACTGGTCGTAATTCTAAACACCTTCATAATCACGACGACTTGATTCATCCCAACTATACAGAACTTTAGTAAACCAATATAATTTAACCATAAAATTTCAAGCGAATATCAACCCTACTACAGTGGCATAAAGACAGAATATTTAGCTATAACAAAGTTATTTTGCATACGTGTTAGCCAAGTTGAGCTAACTTGGAGCTGTCAAATATGTTTAGCGGTAGGGGCCAAGTTGGGAAGCAGCCGCCGGCAAATAAGTAAGTGCTTACTTATAACCAACTTGCAAATTGTTACATTTGTGTTGTAAAATTAATACCGCGATTTATGTTCGACTTAAACCATTATCGATCGCCTCAATAAACGTTCCGTAAAACTGTTACAATATAATAACTGATTCAATGAAACGAATGTGTTTATTCTCGTTTGTGTTGTTTTTTTGCAGGTAATTTTTATCTCGAAATGTGCTACGTTTCTTTTGTGAAATTTAACTTTAATGATAATATATTTAATATAATCAATATCTTTCTTAATGGAGATACTTGAATGGATATATCTTCACATAAAGCTAAAAAAAAATTAAAATAAAAAACTAACTTACACCTACGTAAAACAAATTTAAGATTTTGTTTTGATTTACGTGTACAAATGCGAATGAATGAATGAAGGAATAATTAAGTGTACATATTTATAACACGAATTCTATATATAAATATATTTCAATGATTATATAACCACTTAACCTAACTATGTTAATTGCTACCCAAGTAGACTCCATCACTGGCGAAGTGTAGGAAACCTATTGAAAATAGTTAAGTTGCTAAGCATTGTCTAAACGATCGTATTACGCACTCCCCGGGATTCCCAGGTCAGAGTTCGTGAAGCCGGACAGATGTGACCTCGGTGTAATTATAAAAAAAGAAAACAAGACATCAGATATCTTCCGTTTTAATTCCACTTAAGAATTCTCTCTAGCTTACGGGAGAAATTTATCATTATCGCTTTAAAATTTGCCTATTTTTTTTTAATAAGTTTTGTTTAAACATAATATTTATTATTTTAAATAACTAAAATGTTATACGAGTTATGTTTCAAGATGTTTTAAAATATATATCATATTTATGTTATACTAACTACTTCTCTTTAGGAGTAAATAGTATGGTGTACGGGTTAAAGATTTTTTTTTATCTCATACGTAAAATTTCACGGTATCGTATGTTAACAACATTAGTTATTGTTTGTTTAAGATACATATTATATATAAGCATAAAATATTCTGGTAATAACATTACCAAAATATTATGAGTATGAATTACAAGAGGAAGGTGTGCTCGTCGTGAAGTTGTATGTTCGACAGGTTTAAGTTCCTTAATTTAACTCAACGGTTATGGCTACAACCTTTTTCTATTACATCCACCCTTTAACATAAAACTGTGAGTTACACAGTACGGAGTGCACAGTAATATTGATAGCTGGCATCTGGAGCGGGAATTTGTAACGAACGAAACGAATATTTTCTTTTGTAAAGAAATATGATAGAGAATAAAAATAAATCATAAGTATAACTTATGTATGAATGAACAATACATTAATACTGCAAGTATTTAGTTAATTATGAAACTGATGTTAAGGTAGTATTTGAAACTGTAACTTGGTAAATTTTTTTGTGCTAACGGTACATCGGCAAATATCTTAAAATATTGCCATCTATAGATCACCGCCTCTTCCTTCAAGTGAAGCTCTAAATTAATCACCACCTACATAAAAATATGACTGAAAATATAAAGTTAAAACGTTAGGATTCCTTGTTATTATATAATACATTTAAACAAAATCTAGGAAGGTGTTCAATGTGGGAGCACACGATGATGTATGCTGTTAACTATACAATAAAGATTCGTTCGGCACAGCGTCATATTTCACAAAGTGCCCAAGTTAGGCAGTTCAGGCGGGTTATGGCACTGTTAACACGTGTTCATGGTATATTGTTTCTTCATACTGAACTAAATCATGGGAGATGTGAAAAAAAGTTTACGATTCTACCCCCATATATCGTGGATATGAGCAGTATTTGATGGCTGTATGGAAGGCTATGTGTGTAATGTTATGTTATAGTAACGATTATAACAAAACCGTTTAAACATAAAAGTCAATTGTTTAAGTTCAAAACGCAAGTTGATTTTCCATGTTAAAACAACTAAAAGCGATAATGGTATGGATTAAAATATTTTTTTTCATTAATCGATTAAATGAACAGCACATAAGTTGTATATAAAAATTATGGGGATGAAACTCAGCCTCGAGCCATATATTCCGTTAAGCCCGTAAACGATCCGTGCCGTATTTACGTGTCGCAGGAGAAAAAACGCAACGGTTTATCTGGTATTGTTACAAATGGCCTCCGCCTCGAATCTACGCTGTTGGTGCGCTCAATTAATGGCCGGCTGGACTTAGCTTTGTGCTTTAATATTTAACATTCAAAGGTATTCAATATTAAATTGTATTTTTATTTATGTGAAGTCGTGAACGACGAGAAATATGAGAACGAAAAGTCTTGATATAGTTTAACTTTATAAATAGTAGTTGTAATAGATTTAAATTGTAATTTAAAGCGTCTGTGTGTGTCTATTTGAAGCGCTATTACCTTTATAATACGACAGTGTGTTTAGTATAAAGGTAAGGTGCTCTTGACAAAATTTTCATAACAGCGCGGGTAAAGCGTCGCCCGGGGCGACTGCGGCTGTGGATCACTTTGTAGCATTAAACGGCCCTTTATCGAAAACAGGAACTCACTTGATACTGGACATGGCTATTCAGATCTAGAACGTCACTTGGATGTACTTACAGATATTTTGTATAAATTTTTGGTTACAGTGTCTTTCTTCGATAAAAACTTCTTAGTTAACCTAAAAAAAAAAACATTCTCATTTTATATTTTATTTTTATACATTATTAGTTGCATAGAATCTTAAAATATTTTATATATAAATGTATATATATATTTTTTGTTCCAAAGCCTTCCTTCGATAAAAGCCTCTTTTTATTTAACCTAACAAAAAAAATCCAATTTTGTGAAACATGTCCGTTTACGTTTCAAGTCCGGGGTTCTTTTAAAGACGTCACTATGAATAAGTCCAGTGAGTCGGGCCAAACTTGACAGTATCATATTTGGAGGCTCGCTGCGTAAAAGGACGGCAAATTAAACTTTATTGGACATTTTTCGAGTATATCTTGTTATTGTCTTGTGAAAATAAACCGTCTGTGATCGTCAACAGACTATAACGAACAAAGTAATAAACGTTGTACACTTTAAACATAAAAGAGTAAACATGGATAAAGAATTTTTATGATATAAAAATATATTTCTTAACATATTTTAAATTATGCAAAATAAAATCAGAGTTCCATATCCGACAAACATCAACATGAAAGCATTTCATAATATCTTTTTAATATTTTTATATAGTAAAGATGTCTGAAATATTACCGACAAAGGGAAAGCCAGTCATGTCGAAATAAAATTACTAAAACGTGGACCGTTTCCGGCGACGTCCAGCGATTCCTGAAATGTGTTTACAATGAAGGCCGGACCTATGAGGACATATTTCATATCTTAGAAATACCAGGACTAAAATAAGACGAAAATGGTACAATCATGAGCGAAATAATCATATAATGAATTATATTATAATTATTATTACATTGACATATTAATTTTATTAAGGTTACATGTATCAAGTAATTATACACAGCGTGTATAAAATTTTATATGTACAACCGTGTATGTACATGTGTACAAAAGTGTACCGGCGCGTCTCAGTTCCGGTCACTACGTAATAAAGTCATTCTCCGTCCTTCGATAAACTTCACTTTGTCTGCTATAAATTACTCGCTAACGGAAGTCGCTCGCCAAATATTGGCTTAACTTTGAAGAATGCCCCGGATTTCATAAGATATATCCCTTAACTGGGGACAAATAGCCGGGATAATAATGTCATATGTTATAATCATGACTGTTTTTGCTGCTGTAATTGTATTTAATGTTTGTGACAAGATGGCGTCCGATTATAAACAATGTTGTGTACATTTGACTGTTTAAAATAATTCTAATTTATTTTGTTAGTCATATTATTATTAAGACTTTTCGCATTTTAGATATTTAATTCAACATACAGTTTTTTTTCAATGGTATTGGTATTTAATTATACGTTATAATGCACCGAGTGTGGGTATTCGTCGTTTCATAAAACACGTTTTTGAATTTGTGTCACATTTAACAATGTGTAATGTAATAGTTTTATCGTTTTCACATCACTGATTTTGAAAATTAGATTAATATTCATTTTTTATTACACTTCATACCATAATTCTTACGATATTATATCACCATTGTAAAAATATCGCGATGTTTTATACTAAGCAACATTTCGTTTTCGTTTCGTCTCTTTAATAATAATTTTGTTAAGAATCGATTTTTTAATATATTTCTATTTATATATACATATTACGTACATGTTCATAATAATAGCTATCCTGTAAGCAACATGTAATCCGTGGTATCCGCGACTCCATTGTCCTCGCTCCTCACTAAAGTCGATATCTGTAGCTGATGGGGCATCACTAATGCCGTATGAATTTAATTTACTGTCAATATCTGTGCCCGCATGCGGCTTTGTGATCCAAACTGTCCTTTTATAACTGCCATTATTTCTATTTCCATATCCCTTTTGCGTTATTTTTTTTTTTCAGATATTTCCCTACTTCCGAGCGGTCCATGTTGAATAAATAAACGTTTTGTAACGTCCTGCTATCAAATTGAATCCGAGTTTTATCTATTTGATTCTCATAAATATTAAAATCTTTTCCAAGTCAGGGATATTTATGTACACTAGTACTGTAATCGCTATAATAAGCCCATAAAATATCAGCGAGCTCCAAAGTATTTCAGCAACCGTTAAATAATGAGGCGAGACCTCTTCATAAGCGTCCCTATAATTTGTTCGGGATTATCTGAGACGCAGCATTCCGAATCCCGCGATTAGTCACAAGTATCTCGAGATGAATTCACACAGCTAGGGATCTAAAGCTTATCGTACGCCCGTTGTATTGAACTTCCACCGAATACTGATGCCTTGCAACTATTTAGTATTCAGGTAAAGGTGGCATTATCTATAGACGGTTAGATTATTGTATTTAAACAGGTTACATTATACGTGGATGTAATAATCAATGAAGAATTTAAGGGTAAAGTTATTGCTATTTTTATCTATGACACATCCAAAATTTATGCTTTTTATTAAGTTAGGTTTACTTGAATATGGAAACGTTACAAAAGTATCATCGAAAATAGACATTTTGCTTCTCCGCGACTCATCTTAGCGAATCTTAGCGACTCATCTTAAGGGTATACATGCTACATCCCATACTAAATATCACATAAAACTTGTCAAAGCATAAAATTTTCTAAACTTATAACAGATAATTTATTTATCGTTTATACATCAGAACGTTTTGCATGTCAGGTATTAAAATAAGCGAATAATAAGACGTCAAGCGAGCACCCCACTGGGTTGAGCAATTAATAGTGTCGTGGCGTCGGGCGCAGAGGCTGCGGCTGGATGACCAGCGAGGCCCTACGTACGGATGTTCAAACGCACGACTGAAACTTGTACGTAATTAATAGAGAGCTTAAGTTTATCCGGGTAGAAAATCGCCTCACTCATTTGAATGCTATTTTTCATATATTACGTTTATGTAATATTAACTTGGACGCTGTTAATTTCATTCATTTGAGTAATTTATATCAATTCGTTCATTTAATTTTAATAAGAATAAAAGATAATGTAAACTAGTTACCATAAGGCGTAAACCAAACTATACGACTGGATGGATCGAGTGATTATAAAATTATTAAAATGGAACAAAATTAAATGAATTAACATCGTTAAACGAAGCGCTCGAAAACGGTAGATTTGCTTCATTAAGTGTTGTTATAAAAAGTTATTTGTTGTGGAAGCACATTAATTCTGTGAATTTCCTTACCAAAGTGTCCTCAAGACACAGCCGTCATGATTACGGCACACCTCCGACTGGCCGCAATTAATTCTGCTCGGAGACTCGGGTCTGAACTGTTTAAGACAACGTTTCTAATACTATAAATTGAACGTTACATGTCGAACCAAATAAAATCATTATTCAATAACGAATTATACATACGTTTCGAAGTAGACATATTCATAGAAATTCGTTGCTATAAATAAAACACTACTTAAATATCCTATAACATATAACTATTCTTCACAAACAAATAGTTCTTCTATTTAAAAAAAAATCTTAGAAATAACATTTACGAATAAGTTAGCTATAACGAAAGCTATAACGAAATTTAATTAAAATAACTCATTATTTCCCCAAACTACACGTGTGCTCGAAATATCAATTAGACGTTGCCCCGGCTATGAACAAAAGATACAGCCTCCCTAATGAATTTGTAATCTCGGTAATCTGTTCAATGAGAGATGGCATTTTCCAAATAGCGGCGCGCCGGCAAACAAATTAAACCTTACCCAAAAATGAATTTATCACAGGACCGGTATGCCGCTTAACCTAACTATCCATTTACGAGCTTGGCCGATATTGGCCCATGCTGGACTATTTGCGAGTCTGAGCCGTATTGATTTGATGATAATTTTGTTTCTAATTTTAATTATATTCCGTTGGATATGATAATATCATATTATGTACATTAACAAGCGGCTATTAACAACAAATGTTGCGTTGGGAGCGTCCCGAATATTTTAATTTAGGCGAAGTGGCCATCGTAAGACCACTGTCCGGCAGCATATGGCGCTCGGTGATTAATATGCAGGATGAAAACTGTCCATTGCTCATACTTGTTTTCCTTTTTGAATGTACATATATTAATATATATGTTTTTTTGCGACGTTTCCTCTGATACGGACAGAATTGTTAGTTATTTTGCTTTAAGTGTTTTGGGGATTTAAATTTCTCTAACAATGATCGCACTCACGCCAGTGTTATGCATATTAGTGCATGGAACACGTGTATCTAACTGCCCTCCGCAGTCCTAATTGCCACCGTTACACAAGCCTGTTAATTTTTTTATAGCTCATATTATTCTAAGTTTTTATCATAAGAGACGTTTTTGGTAAAAAGTTTGATTAAACTCAACAAAACCTTGAATCTTAAGAAGATAACTCGTTAAAAAATTATAAAATATTAACATTAAAGTCCATCCTGTTATCTGCAATGCAACTTGAAATAAAATGTGAATTAGGAGTCAAGTTTGCACAATAAATAATTGTTTCCCAAGACATAATTGCCGTAATTTCATGAATAATTACCGCCACAGCGCAATTAAATAAATTACAGTAGGAATAACGAGCTCCTTCGGGCTTTAGTTTGAACTTAGGGCGCCGGCTGTTGCAGTCCGCGGGACATAACTCTTACATTTTGATTTGTATTACACCGAAGAAATATGGCGATAACGTAAAGAAAACGTCGCCGGTTATAAAAATATGTGGCAATATAATGAACGTGTAAATCGTGCTCGTGCACAAACTAAACACGTAGCCGCAAAACGCACCAACAAACCCGTTTAGGCTGAAAATTTTCAAAAAGAGAACCGTCGCTGTCAGACGAGATATGGCCGGCTTCCAAATATTGGGGATGCGGGGGCTCACGGGGGAAAGGGGTAGCGACCCCACATGGCCAGTTAGTTACGCCGCGAATTATAGGGGCCATTACGATTCATTAAGGCCAGTTAGGCTTAAACCGGTGTTTACTCACCCACACATCCACACGCCACACATACGAGGATCTCGCAACAGTTGGTGTGTACGGTCGTGTGTGTGTGTGACACACACTAGGACGCGATGCAGAATTTTAAGCTGCGATATTGTGGGTGTAATTAGTGGCTCCGGTAACGAGTTTAGGGTCTTGGATACTGAAGTGTGAATTTCAGATTTTTCACGAGCATAAAATTCTTGGCTCGCAAAATAATGAGATTACCGCCGGCCCGATTAGCCTCAACATGACTTTTTTTTATAGAGATCTTCGTACAACTTAATAAAGTACTGAAACGTGCTATCTAAATAACACAAGTGCTGTTATTCCAGAATATTCCTCTGTGAACACTGTATGTAAATGGCGCTGTATCGACTACTGGAGGTCTGCCAATATTGACACTTGTCATAGCCGATAGCGTCCTAAGTGCAACACTAAACCTCTTGCTATGAACAACTTTATACGTTACGTGCAATGTTTGAATTTATTATAAATAATATGAAATTTTAACTCCATTAACGCTAGTTAAGATATGAATAATAATTTTCTATAGCTTCGGATGTATACAGAGCTGATATATTATTAGTCAGCTAGCAACATAAAGGTATGGAGGCAGTTAAATCGACCGTTTTGCGTTGACATCCGAGTTAAAGTTCCGTCATTCAATTATGAACCGTATCTGTATAGTCATAACGTTATTCGGATGGTATGATCTAAATGGCCATCATCTGCCAATTTGTAACTGGCTGCATGCTGGCAAATAAGCGTGTATCGTTTTCCGATGCTTTTGACAGCATCAAGCGTTAAGCAAACAGAACGATCACTTTAATCCTTTATTTTTTCCGATATCTCAACTAGACTTTTACGGACTGAAAATTAAATAACATACGAAATGAATATTACATGTTCTGATGCATTCGTGAAATATAAATATTTTAAGTTGAAATTTTATCATTAGTAATGAAATATTCATTAATTCCTATTAATGTACAGGTCTGTTGAATTTCGTTATAAATTATGTGTAGCCATTTTAACCTTTATTCATTTTCGGCTCACCCATTAACAAAACCGGAAGAAGTCCAGGAAAAAATCCGGCCAACTAAGCCCGAGGGCCATCTAATAACATTTATTGGAGTCCCTCGCGTCCACTTGTCGCTGATAAAGTGTCGCCATTTTTGCCACATTTATTTATTGGTCGGTGATAATGCAACGTTCATTATGCGCCCGCAGCACTGCGTTATCACGGCCGCCATGAACGCTGTTTGCAGCTAGCAGCGATGCGTTACAACAAATACGTCACATCGATTTATAGTGTTTGAACTACACGCAATAATCTAAACTAATATTTTCACCAAAAAAGTTTCATATAAAAAAGGTTATATATAATCTCATAGAGTACAACTTGCGAAGAATATACCCCATGATGAGTATCTAGATGAGTTCATCATTAGTCTATGGGCACGTCTATAAATCATAACGGCCGTCGGAGAGATTTATTCGGAAACTTTTCCGCTTCGCACGCACACAACAAATGATCTTTATTATCAATATTAATGACATCTTCTCATAATATATGTACGTTACATTTATTTATAAGATAATCGTACTTAATATATAATAATATTTGACATATAATATTACTTTAATAATACGTTACTATAAATTTTATGTCGCATGAACTAGACGAACACTTTTGTCATACGAATCAAACAAAAATTTGAGAGGAAATATTAAATTTAGAGCCTGCATTGATATTTGGTTTTCCTGAAAGCGGAATGACAGGAAAAAAATACAATGTGAATATAAATATAAAGGGAACAATAGTTATATATATGTATACATATGGGATATGAATCCGTAATAAGGATTTGACTTTGAAATCCTTTTTACACTATTGAATTTATATTTTAAATCTAGTCTTTTGTCTACGTAACATATATTTACTGGTCCTATTTACACTTAAATATAGTAATGTAAATATTTTAAATGAAAATCTTTCATTGTTTGTTACACATAAATCTCTGAGGCGGTTTGGTCGCGGGGACACAAGTTATGGTCGGTTACCTTTGAGGTTTAACTGGACCCCGGAACCTTCCGTTAGTTATTGCTCAGTTTTAAACAAGGATTTGCTTGTACGGTTTGTTTATTATGGTTAAAATATATTAAGATAATTTTAGTTTTTATAAAAATTCCACAACTTATAGCATTTGATTGCTTTGCATTTAATTCTCTTCAAATATTTTTTATTTTCCGTCATCGTTACAACTATGAAATTTTCATAGTGGATTCATTAAAATTTTTATACAAATAATTCCAATACGAGTGTTCATATTATTATGCATATTATTTTGTATAACAACTAAAGGAAATCAATTAATTGAATTACCATTAATAATTTTATATGTCATAATATCATTGTTCAAAGTAAAGTGACGGTCAGAATCAAAGCAAACGGCACTTGTCCATCCAAACTAAATCCTCAAAGTAAGTTATTCATCAGCGTCCAATACCCTGGACGCGCATTAACCAGCCCTCGTCCTTCTCTTTGATTTGTGGGAGCCAGATATAAATCGCCTCCGGAGACGCTTACACTGTGCTTGTGTGAAATTGAATTGACAAAAACTGTGTATTAAAAGAGCTTTTAACAGACATTGGGACATTTCTATAAAACAATACTGTCCGTAAGTCTAAGTCTCGATTATAGTATAAATTTTTTGAATAATATATTTTTATGATAATTTTATATTTTTGGAGACGGGTTAGAAGACAAATGCAGAAGATATAGTGTTTGAGATACACAAAAAAAATAATATCGATTTATTAAAAATATGTAAATATACGAATACATTTGTGATTTAACATTAAACAATAATACTACTAGACTTTTGTTGGTGTACCGATGAGATTGAGTGAGGATTTCATAGTATCTTACTTTATATATATATATATATATATTATAAAATTTCTTTTACTTTTAAATGAATGGACCAGTTGTTATTTTAGTTTAATATTTAAAATGTTATTTTAACTGGAACAGAATTGTCTGAATGTAACAAGTCTGTCCTAATTCGCTGTTAATATCCGGAGCGAATTTTAAAGAGACGAGAAAAAAAAACATTGATGGTTAAAATAATAGAAAAAAAAAATACAGTTGTGTAGAAAAGGTTGGAACTTTTATATTTTTAAAGTAATCAAAATGAATATAGAAATCATTAAAAGTTAGCGATTATATTCAACATATATTAAAAATATGTTTGATTAAATCATTATGACACCTTTTATCTGAATACATTTTACATTGTACAATTTTATGAAATTTCTTAATCTCTATTTGCCACAACGTCAGAAAATAAACCACAAAAATAATAGCCACAAACGATTTGAGTGATGTTCAAATCCTCGTGACATCGGTTCTTATCCTAAAACGGAAATACAGTTTTTAAAAAAGCATATCCTATAAAAAAAAAATGCGGAGGCTCCGTTCTGGCAGGAAGACGACAGCGGCGTCGCTCGGGCGAATTAAAAATTAAACGAGTATCCGTTTCCTGTTACCGTGATATTTCTGACTTTGTTTTTGGATATAGAAGATTATACGATGTTTATTACTTTGTTGCTTTAAAACTTTGCTTGCTATATTCCTTTGTCGCTGTAATTTTATATCAAGTGAACAGAAAACATTGAATTGTTGGAATTTTACTAATGTCAAAATAAAATTAATTGCTTTGTTTTTGTTTGTAAAGATATTTATTCATCTCATAAATAATAAAAAAAAAAATTATAAACTTTGTCTTAAACAGTAAGTTAATAAAAAAGATATTACGATATTCATGGCCACTCCAAACGTATGTACTTATATTAAAAAAGTCCCCCTATTAAATTATCTTTATAATTGCATATTATATTATAACATAGAAATAAATTAAATGACAACCTCCTTTCTGCTGGTTTATAAAAGAATGTCTTAATGTATGTGATAGTTATTTTTAAACAACTTGCATATAAAATATAAGCAAGTGATAGATTTGTTGAATTTTGTTTATAAGAAAAAAATAATCCCGATTTGATTTAATTTGAATTTACCTTAAAGTATAAAGATACTAAGGCTTTCAATATTAATGTTTTTTTTTTTGGATTATTGAATTTATATAGTAATATGTACGCATTAGATATATCTAAGTCTTGTTTTCTCTCATTTTATATAATAATTAAAATATCCGAGCTATGTATATATATGTGTACGTATATGGGTGATGTTGCGTGTGTGCTCACCCACACATACACGGCCCTAATGACTGAACTAAAGTAAGACGTTATCAGCTCTATATCTCTACTCATAATATATATTATATTATCTCACTCTAGTTAGATATCTTAGTGGGCGTGCCCAGCGCTGGGCGGAGCTCGAGACGGACACTCCTTGCTTTTCTCTTTTTACTTTAACACGTATTTAGATGACGACAAACAAAGCAAGACCCCTCAGATCTCGGCCAGTTCCCGATATCTCATACAACACGGAGCCGGCTGTAGTGCTGTTGGTGTCAGGTTGGACTGGTCATGTTTATGTAAACTCACGTACAAAGCTACCAACTTCAGCCATTATCGCATTTATAAAGCCAAGACAATTCCATTTTATGGGGTGTTTTGCTTTTGATGAATTTTATTTGAGTTTTCTGTTTCGCTTATATCTTAAGTACCGAGGACTTATTCTGTAGACAATAACTTCTATAGAATATACTATACTTACTTCACTTTAATAGGATTAATTGTGTTATCGTAAAATGCAACAACTAAGTTTTTTTTTATCTCTAAATATAATTATGTATAAAAAATCTAGAGAAATAAACAAAAATACCGACTCTCAGATTCGGATAATTAAAAATTTATTTTATTTTGATCAAAGATATATCTTAAAAAATCCTTATCTTATTTAATATTAGAAAATAATAATAAGACACAATATAACTAATAATAATATATATTTTTTATTTTATTTTAACACGTTATAATAATCGAATATGTTTGAGTTCAAAATATAAATTAACGTACGTATATTTTTACGTAAATACACCTACATAGTTATAGTTCAAAGCCGGACACGGATAGCGCGTCCGAACGCCGACGGCGCTTCGTTTAAAAACTAACCCAATACGTATATATAAACCAAATATATATTTTCTGTATAAAATTCTTTCAAAAACTAAGTGATATTATATCGATTTTATTACATACTTCATAAATCGATAAAATCCTTTAAATATTTTAAATTATATCCTACTATCACGGGAAGAGAAATATTCTTTATCGATTAACATTCATGTTCGGTATTAAAATCGATTAAATAATTAATGAACAAGAAAAAAATTTAGTTAATTTTAATTCATTTAATATACAAATAATATTTTATTCCACTTATTATATTTACGTATATAAATACTCATAAGCAACGTAATCTATGTTTTGATAGTATGAATGAACGTCTTAGTGTGAAAGATCGATCTGGACGGAGGCTGCCAGAAGAGATCAGATAAAATAATACGGATTATGTATCTTCGTACTGAATGATTGATGTTTACATTCTGATATAAAGACCTTAGTAGTTTATATATATATATACATCTATTAACGAATATCATGACCCTATGTCAAGACCCCATACTGACAGTAAAGGACATTTCTTTAACGTTAGTAGGTATCTTAATTAAAAAATTTGAAGTTTAATCTAATATATCCTTGTATAGAACGTTTATATCTTAACTCGATTAAAAATAGATTAAGTATTAAAAGATTACAGGCAAGATAGAATAACAATAACAATATAATTATTATAATACGGAATTAATATAATTTAAATTATTGATCCACATTAAAAACTCAACAAAATAACCCAAAACGCTATAGGATGGGTTGGGGTTAGCTGATGAGAGCATAGCTGAGCCAAGAGCCTTTCACTTCAGTCTTTACCTATTCTGTTATCCGTGTAACGCGACATGTGATAGATGACCGAATTTTTTCGATCATTTTATAAAAACTAACTTTTATCAAAACGCAATTAATTATTGTTTATAAGTATATATAACTAAGTTAATCCTATATTTGATTTATTTGTATCAAGTACTTCTCGGTACATATCTATTATCTTCGTAACTACGCGCAATAATGATATATATATGTGTATGTATATATTTCTTATACAATCAGTCATGTTGTATATTTTCTTAGCCCCATTGAGCTCTCTAAGACCGCATCGATAGTATACATTGATCACATTCAATTTAACACTTCACCCCATTATAGAGAATTACCGATGTCACATTGTGTCAACCCCGGAACTGTGTGTGCGTGTGTGTAACGTCAAATGTTATATACCTGTGTGCGTTATCTGAATGATTCCACTTCATTTCCCGCGACCCGTGCGTGACGCAACATGTTATAAATAATATTCATCTTATATCAAACTAGTCGCCACCCGCGGCTTTGTCTGACTAATGTAAATATGACGCTTTCTCTCAGGTTTGCTATCATAGAAAATTATTTGCCCCGGATCTACAAAACAATGAGCTTTTTTTAAATTTCCAATTAAAGTTTTCGAGTGCTTTAAGAATGAAAATTTTCTTAACAGACACAACTAATTTTAATAAAATTTCATACATTCACTAATTAAAAAAAAAAAATTACCAATAAAATATTTTCAATCATGAAAACCCTTTGCATGTAAACTACTGAACCTATTTACACCGGTCCGCCGGTCAAAGGACATGAGAATAAATGACATTTAAATAAAAAAAAAAATATTTTATTTGCCTCGCAATATTAATAAACATTCTGTATAACTTAATTGCTATACACTATATCATACATTCGTATAATTCAAAGTCACTTCATATATGAAACGTATAAATTATATTATACATATATTTATATCAATTATACAAACATAAACGCAACCATCAACATTACAGCCGTTTGGAAAATGAACGTCAGCTGTTTTTATCTAACCGGCACCGTCGGAACATAAAAACGACGTAAAATTCTCATTTCATACAATAAATAATGAAATAAAATTTATATTCACGTGGACATGCTTAATGTTGTACAAGTTATGACTGGTAACAAAGTATTTACGTGTAATATTTGATACTACAATCAATATAATATTAATAATACGATATGGATCGTATGAAAAACAATATTGAGAAACAACAGTGAATATAACAACTAGAAACGTAATAAACAATGTAAATAATTGTCCAAAGAGGTACGGAAAACACGATACAAGAGGGGGTCTATTCGCAACCTTTTCGCGGGCGAGTAATGAAGCCGTATCTTTAATAGCTCCGATAAGGGCGCTAAATGTTTGTGCACACGCCAAATAATAAGCGACTCGATCATTTACCGCGAGGGTGAGGTTTGAGGGAAAAAAAAAACGAATATTTTGATGATAGCCCCTTATCGGATAACGTCACGAGAGAATTGAATAACCCAGTGTAGGTCATTTGTGCTTTGTGCTTCGGTTTCGGGGTCTGATCAAATGAGGTTTGATATATGAAATGATAACATATAAGTATGTTTTACTATATGAAGACAGTCTTTCTTTGTCTGCAAGACTTTATATTTAAATATGCAAAAAATTACATTTTTTTTTTAACCCTTTTAAGTAAAAGAAACACTTTTATTTATCTAATATGATATTCTTTGTGACAGTGTAGTTAAAAGTGCGCTTTAACGTCCTCCGATAAAGATACATGGGTAGACATCCCCTAACATTCGTTTCTTTACGGTTGTTCCCCTATAAAGGCAACTTTAAGTAAAAACAAGTTTACAGCCGACGATTTATGGTATTCTTTATGCGTTCCTCACGACACATTTAGCTACACAGAATATGTGATAACATGGATTCTATATAAATATATTGAGAATTCATATATTTATAATAATAATAGCGAATGCTGTTTTAAATTGTTAAATTACAAATGAAAACAAACTAATTACGTACCACGAATTGCGGCACTTATCATCGAGGGCATCATCAGAACTAAACGGAAACGAGTCCCAATCCCACATCAAATAACGAAGTATGACGTGGAGAACAAACTTCACGTTCTGCACGACGGACACACGAACGACTACATTGGAGAGCATTAGATATAATGCAATACATATAAAAAAATATTGATATATTAAACAGAGATATATGATTTTATATTCTTTAAATACAAACGCTATTGATTTAATATAGATTTAAAGTCGAGCTATCACATCCATTTTTCTTTAAATTGAAAATTTTTCAAAGCTATTTCGCTCGTTATCGTAAATTAATTATATTACTAATACGCAATTGCTTTGTCAATATTATTTAATGTTCGGACGTGCTGTGTGTATGAATAGAGGAATGGCAGATGAATATTGTTTCAAACGGAATTAAGCACGCGCAGCAGGGACGGGGATCACTTATAATTGTTATTTTATTCATAGAAATAACACTCCTATGGGACATTGGATAGGTGGCCAAATATTTTGACACACCGGACGCCTTTTAGCTAGCGAACCCAACTACGCAAGTGGACCTTTTCATTAATTTTTATTCGACAATTAGTTAACATTGAAACTCGCTTTGATGTATACGATGCTGATATTTGATTGATACATGCTTTAAAATGATTATATTCCGTATTGTTTTTCCGAGAAATTTGAATATTACACTACTAATAGTTAGTAGAAATTGAAATGAAGTGTTTCATATAAAATCTAACCTCATTTTCAAGCGAAAACAGCTTACGGAGCCGACCTGAAGTCAAGAGATAACTGGAATCCCGAATCCCGGAATCGCACTATCATCCCACAAATCCCGTACCATTAAGTATAGCTAAGAAAGCGATCCGCGGTCATTACCATGTTAATAACGTAGGGGAAAGAGTCATTAATCACTGTGACGTAGAGAACTAACCTCCGCGGTTGAGACAATTTTATGCATAGATTTTCGATTTAGAAGGACCCCGGAAATGTGGATTATTTAATCATTAATCTTTCATGAATATTTAAATGTGTTTGAATTTTGTTTGTGTCTTAATGATTGCTTGCTTTAATTAATTATCTGAGACGAGGGTCTCCGATCAGTCGATATGTCTGCTGTAGCGTTGGAACTTCAACAGGATAGGTCACCTTGAATGTATCGAGCAAGTTTGGGTTTATTCTATTCTACGAGTTATTTATACTACTTTTACAAAAGGATATAACTTAACAATTGTTTTTGTGTAAGATTTTTTTTTCGCTTCAAAGTAATCTATAAAAATCATAACAACATAATCACTGAAACAAGTTAGTTTTGACGTACGATTTAACAGCGTTTTATAACAGTCCGAAAAGTTTTACCATCCGCAGCAAAACAAATGAAGCAATTACAGTAGCGGCCCGTCTCTTTTTTTTACAACCCTCATTTAAATTATAAAAGCCCGACTACATACAAATCCAACATAACATAATGTTTATAATCTGACCGGCTCACCGCGACGGTCAAAAGCTGATATTTCTCCTTTTAATCCCTGTCAGATTATTTAAATTCCCACCTGCGAGCCGCCTTACCTTCCGCTCGGTTTTTTATTTAACCAAATAAAATATAAAAATATTCGTATTTGTTTTGGACGTACGGAATCCTTTAATTTTCGGCACGGCTGCGTGACAGTTCAACCCACTGTCCGCCTGCACTTTTCAGAGGAGGTACCTTTGAGGGGAATATTTCCACATTTCCTGTTCTCTAATTTTTTTATATTTTGCTTTACTCTCATATTTATTCTGGCTTTATAACACCGAACCTAATTCCGGTTTTCTATTTAATTAAAATATATACATTTTGTTCATTATTTTATAATGTTTACTTCTTACTTGTCTTAATGTCGCGATATTAAATGTACGTATCATTCATTAAAGTCATCTTCTTACCATAGTATAATTTCCATCAGATGACAGTAGTTCTCTACGATTGTTCAAAACTTTAATGGCCACTTTCGCCGAACAGATGTCATCATTTCAGCTAAGAATATAAAAACATTTAAAGAGTGGAATGCAGCAATTGTTGTGCAGCGCTTTACCCGACCGGTGAGGACGCTTTTTATTTGTTTCCACTGTACTTTAAATTCTTTTGCTTTATGTAACTTTTGAGCGCAGTCGTAGCACGCAGTGTACCGCGAGGACGTACCGTAATGAAAACAACTTTTTGAATTAACGTCGCAATGGAGTTTTTGCCATTCGGCTTTCCATTGAAATATAAAACTCCTGTATCGAGCTTCAAGTTATGCGAAAAAATGTTCAGCTTTAAAATCCTTTGGCTTCGCATACGAGAGGCTTAATTTACAGTCATATTTGAGCACGCTTTATGATATTTCACTGGAATGGATTTACATACAGTCGAATAAGTTCAAGTGTTTATATTTCTACTTCCGAGTATGAATATTATAGTATTTATAAATTTTCGTTTGTATGTTATAACGTCGAAGAAAAATTATAATGTTGCCATCGATCGAACCTATTGTTAATAACAAGGCAACAGCGACCGATAAATCACTGGCAACTCCGAATAGAAATGTCATATTATTTCCACAAAAGATTTAACTGAAAAATAAATTATATTTCCCCCTTTACGTACCATTGTTCGGCGACGTGTGGAAGCCGAGTTCAGCGATATTTAAAAAACCATTAAGTGCACGCTTTTGTATTGAAAAATTGAGACGCTATTGTGTCTAATTTTCTTGCAAACATTGTGTTTTGTAAACAATAATGTTATTCAGTATTTGGTTGGTTGGTTTTCTTGAACAAAGAGTACTTACTAGCACCTACCCCTTCCGAATTATATTTAAAAATTTCGAAATATAAGGCGCATTCATTGTTATTACTATGTTTTAGTCTCACTTTCATCACTTCCCTTGTTCAAGACCACTGTAAATTAATGTTAAAATATAAAAATTAAAAACCAGTGCACGTACCTAGTATATGCAAAGATCACATCATCTTACACGTTAGTCCAAAGCAACCGCTCACTATAAGTATACACACTCTGTATAAGTTTTCATTCTTTAACTAATTACGATTATATGTAGGTAATGCTAACATTTTAATTGAACTAAATATAATTTAACTAAACCATTAATAAACATCAGTACTGTCTAAATAATTGTTCTCAAACAACATTCTCAAGGCATATTCTCGTCACGATAAGCAACAAATCCACGATCCTCGCCATAAATTCCTCACCAGCCTGATTTACAACCTCCAACTAAATGTTTGATTTGTGCTCGTAAATCCAGATGAGCTTTTGTCAGCCAGCTGGTAACGGTTAGCTTTTATTTGGATGCGAATTAATAGCTTACTTTTCATTTCTACGAAATACGCAGTTTATACCATTTTTTTCCGTATTAATGATACTTCGAGATATTTTTTTTATAACAATAAAACCCAGCCGACGTAAGTTCGACGATACACGCAATAGCGAATCGACTGAATGATATCGAAAATAATCCACATGTAACAATCGAATACGAGAACCCTTAGCGGGAAACGGATATGAAAAGCGAGTAATTACGAGTGTTGCTTAGTAAGTATTTCATAATGCAACAATACAAAGCACCAACTTTAATTAGTTTAATTCAGCTCAAACTTGCTCAGCGAGACTCCATTCAGAAGTACTAATGTGCGAGCATGATAACGTTTAGCACAGTAAGCCGCCACTCGTGATACATTCAGTAATTAATATTTATATCACTTATATATTATCTATGACTGCGGCATTGTTTGTATTTGTGACGTAAGTATGTCCAAAAAGTCTTTAATCTGTTGGTTGTATAAAGAGATAGTAATACGAATTTCTATATATATATATAATTTTTTTTGCTGAGTTTTTAAATAATGTAATTGCATAAAGCTTTTACTAATATATTATTACTAGCCTAGCATACAATGGCTCGTCCCCGCGGACGGGTTCAATAGAATCGGATAAACAGTAGGTCGTGGGCACAATGTCGTTAATACGACGATTTAAATCGGAAACACGCGATAAATTTGCCGCACGCAGCTTTTGAATTCAAATAACGCACAATTCGGTTACTGAAATGCTAACAGTACAATTGCCGTGTAACGGAGCCTCGAGCGTTTAAATGGCCGAATAGATTATAATCATATCAGCTGATGTTAAATGATATTTAAATGTTTTGTATGCAGTGTTATATGCATAAAAATAGTACATGTTTAACGTATACATGATCTGTTGATAGAAGCTGTGAGCCATGAATCATTCGATAGTTAACAATGCTAATATTATATTGATAGATTCGGATTCCGCCGGTCGCGGAACCCTCATACTTTTTGCCGGTTATTTATGGTTGTGCAGATATCGATACTGCCGGCACTATCATGAAATATTAAACGCATTACAAGTGGCATATAGGCCGGAAGATGAGCTAACAAAAATATTCTCATTTCAATTGTGGAGAGAAAAACTTAAGGACCGTCAAACCAATTGAGCTGATCTTGGGATCGATTGGACTGTTTTATTTTAATCGAATTTTCACCTGTATTATAATAAGTATATTTTATTGATACTATAGTGATACCTATTATGTGGTTATTGTAAGAATGATTTATATTAAATTCGAGAGTAATGGCTCTGATATTTAAGTTTCAACAAACAGAGAAACATAAGTACAATATAAGCGCGAATAAAAAGTTAAAATCTGTTAAATTGAATATCAAATTAAAAGCAAACTGAGCATCTAGTTGTACATTTTGTTAATGCTATAATAAAATCGGTGTCTCATCCCTAACATTCTGCCGCAGGACTTCAAAAAGCCGTGCCAACTTGAGATCGTACCCACTGCAACACAACAGTATCTCGCTTAGGAATCACACAGAAGTTTATTCGTTTGCTTTTATCGCGGGAACTCGGGCGTTAGAGAAAATGATTTATACTATTTATCATAAATAACTTATTCGATTCCATGTGAAAAACTATTCTCTTCCCCTTTGCGATTGTGAAAAGGAAATTAGATTTCTGTATCGCACAAAAGAATAAACTCTTAAGAGTATTGTGATTTATTTTTACATTGATTGCGAGGATCATTTGTTTTAAATTGTCAATTAAAACCGTTAGGTGCAGTTTATTGTGTGAGATTAGCATTGTTTCTCGTCTTAATAAAGTTTCAGACTCCGGTGTGCAATAAAACACCGGTCCTATAACATATAATATTATGGTAATCTCCATATTATTACAATAAGGGGTTTCTTCGCAATATTGCACGAAAGTATCGGACCCTCGTGGGAAGTAAGTTTTTACGTTTTATTGTTTTATTTATAACTTTGTGATTGATGACGGCTGTATGTAAGTAACTTCATAAATATTGAGGTGAGATCACACTGTGAAGTAGTTCGGGTGTGAATAGCTAAACGTTTGGTTATACTCTTGCTAGAGTAAATGGATTGATGAAAAACATTTTCGTATTAGGAATATATAGTGATAAATTATAAGCCTTAATATTAGTTTAGGTGCTATAACGCTTTTCTAACTATATATACAGATAGAAAGATAAACAATAAATTGTTGGTTATACCTAAACTATACGTAAACATTATATCGCTGTAATCTAAAAATCTCTTATACATAGATCCGTCTTAATAATTTGTTAAGTTAAATATTATTTCATATATAATGTATCGTACTATACTCATCATTAGCTGGGATCGTATATTACGTTCCAACGTGTATTCGTGAAAGTATTCAAGTGGCAGGTATGGTTGTTAGAATAAAGCACCCATATCATCCGAGGTGGCACAAAGCAAATGCGATACCATATCAGAATGAGTCCATAAAGTGGCGAGACATCCTCACCGTCCGCCGGCCGATAGCACAATGCGAGTTCCTGTTCCGTCGCCACGATTTATGCGGCTCCCTTCCGCCTTCTATATGCACTCGCCTCATTTATACGAACCTCCTTTTTTACCTGTATTTTTATAGCGTTTTATTATCTGCACAAGAATGACCGTTTTCTTATTCGGAATTATGTTATGTATTTATATTATTTACATAGTAATTACATTTTATACTTTTTCGTTTGTTTCAATTTCTCCGTATTCTGGAAATTTATTGTCGGTCATTTGATGAATAAGTAGTATATCATTGGTGTTTTTATGCCAGTGTACCCTAAATGTTATTAAAATTCAAAAGTCTAGGTTCATATTTTTCATAGAATAAACAGATTATATAAAATTTGATTGGCTGAATGTTTTGTGCTCATATTTAATTTTATCAACTTAAAGCGCACTAAGCCTGCCTCACTTATCAACTAAATATCTTTGTTATAAGTTAATTACCGCCAGAATATTTTGACAGCAACGGAACAAAAAGGGAGTAAGTAGTTTGTGCATAATAGAGCGGCGGCCGGGAACATTCACGTCTAGAAATATCTTAGCAGTTGTACCGACGTCACGTCACTCTTGACGAGTGCGGCTCTTGCACAACGAATGTTATTAATAAATATACAATACAATAAACATTCTTAATTTGAAAATATGCTTTTTTTATATCCCAAAAACATCCAAAACATGTTCAAATTCAAAAGAGATCAAAATCTCTTTAGAAGGTTATATATTCAATACGAAATCTGTTGTAAAAATATCGTTTGTTTCTCATATAATATTTTTAAATGCGTATAAAATTCTTCCAACGTGATCAATGAACAATTATGTGATCCCGCTAAGTAGGAGCTTCGACTTATTTCTTTAGACGTAGAATGTAGCAGGAATTTGTAATTCGCCGTTTATAGCCGGCACGGAACGAGTCTCAGCAAAGTTTCATATAAATTTTCTACAACGAACCTTGGTTGACGTTAACTTGGTATCTTTTGAAACTCGTGTGATGTTGGATGGGAGGGGAGGTGGGGGTGGGTGGTGGAAACCCATTGTGAGGCAATCAACAATTCACTTGAACTTAGCAACTATATCAACTTAGCAAAACTATTTAATATAAGGCCAATCAGTAAACACAAATTATTTACTATATATTTCAGCTAAATGTTCGCGAATTATATAATAATTTTCACTAAAAAGGTTCTATGAATATTGTTAATCTGTGTACCGCTTACGTACTGTTTTGGCGGTATTATTTTATAAAGGAAGCCGATCTGTTTGAGAACAGTTAGGAAGTTGGAAAGCTAAAACTTCGTAACAGTATTGTTTGGTTATTTCGGGAAGGTACGGCGACCGTCAAAGGAAAAGTTTCAAGTGGTTCGCAATAGGTTTGTAGCATTGAGAAGCAGTTGTAAATGGTAATTAATTGGTGGCAAATTAATTTCAAATTATTTCGGTCAAACTTTTGCTAAGCAATTTAATAAAAGATTTCTTCTATGATATTTTTTTCATTATTTCTTTTCAAACTTACAAGTTTTTTTCCCTTACTCTGTGCTATAGTTAAATTTCGTAAAAATAATAAAACTAAATACGCGAATTTACAAGAATAAGATCGTTAATTTTCTATCAAAGTGTTAGTTTTCCATTAACTAACAACATACTGACTTTTTATTTAACTAATATTCATATGACTTGTTTTTAAGCGATAAATTTAGCAAATAGTTGAATATACCCATTCCTCAACGAGTATCTGATTAGCAAACATCAGTTCAGAATCACTAAATTCCATGATATACCAAAACAAATCAAATTTAGTCCAGGTAGTGGCTCCGGCATGCGTCGAGTGGCTCTTCTAAGTTAGTTCTGTTACAAAGCTCGCCATTCCTTGCTGGCAAGCATCATTCAAACCTCAATGATCAGATCCAATAATGAACACTAATTCCAAATTAATTTGCTTTGACTCTGACATTTTAATGAAAACTATGTGTTATAAGAATATTATATGAATTATATAGGTTTGTATTGAATATATTTGATTGATTTCTTTCATATAAATGAAAATATCTATGGATATTTTCCTTTTACCAAACTATACTAGTGATATAGAATGCATGTCTGCATGTGTACATTATTGATGAGCTCCTAAACACACCTTAATTGAATACGTCAAGACTGAAACCCTCTTTTAGAGTTTCGAACATGTTTATTTTGTTAAATAATTAATGTATCTTTAAATAATAATGAGCGTGCTACGTGTGAAAGATTAAGAAGGCATTCTTAATTCACTTTGTTTCTTAGGAAGTCATTAAACATTCTATCAATACCGTAGTCCAAATGTATGTATCCGATTCGCAGTAGAATTTAGCTCTGGCTAAATCAGACATATGCCTGTGAATTTTACATTAACAACTAACCTGGAAATTTTAGAGCAACCAGTTAGCTCTAAACTTACAGAGAAATATCATGCATATATCAAAGTGTATTTTAAATTCTATTAAACTCTTTTGCACGTCCGAAATAATTGAGCGCAAAAATTGTAATAAATAATTTTATCGAAATCGTTACGTTAATGTGTAGTTTCTAAGCTTTCAAAATTGTAGCAGAAGTTTAAACTGAGAAGTTATACGTAATCCTATCATGTATGCAAAGCAGTTTGTTATCGTAAGCCTTAAGAAGATTTGACTCCAACAATAAACTATGCTTATCTGAGGAGTTCGGCGAAAGGGCCAGCCCTCGGAGGGCTAAGTGAGATCCCACTTAAGCAATTATCTTAGACTGTAAAGGAGATCTCACATCTGTGATATATACCGACAGGTGACCGGCTTTGCATCACTTCATTACAGTTATGAATTCACAAATAATTATTATTAATACCTTCTATATATAGAATTATTTGTAGGTACGCCTGGCGATAGAAGCTTTTACAGTTGTATGACCATAATATTATAATGGAGTCTCAATTAATACTAAGGGTTAACAGGAAGCCTTGAGTTATTTTTTTAGTACTCTGTACCGTTCTTTACATATATGTTTTCGGACTTTTTCTTAATGTATTTTTACTACTAGAGAACAAAAAATCAAGTTGCAACTATAAAAATTGGATTCCAAGAAATACTTGTTTCAACGGAGAAATGTCATAAATTGTTTTCAAGAGTTCACTATATTGGTATGATTTATTCATATTAATAGTTTCAACGGACGCAGCCTCCTTGCCAAGTTCCGTTGTTAATAGGAGACGCACAATTACCAACTAATACATTCAAAGAGCGCCCTCGAACAGATCTCACGGGGAAGCGAATTCGCAATAATTTTACTCAAATCTGACGTAAACATGACCGATATTCGCCAATTTGCATGACCGTTGCCTTTGAATAAATTATACATACCTGCCCGATGGTCTATGAATATGCAAGACGTTGGATTCCAAATTTTAGGCTCCAATTAGAAGGGGGCCATTATACCCAATTCTAATTACAACTCAGACTTGAGACGTAACGTTAATGTTATTCTCTTTGTTATACATTTGATGTTACTAGTTTTATTCACATGGTCTTTATGCTTCTTAAAAGTTAGGTTGAGTATAAAGTTAGGTGGAGCTTAAAATAAAATTCCCGCCGTTTTTTTTATTCACATTGTGACATTTCTATCATTAAATGACTTTGGCACTATATTTTAAGTCATTCCAAAAGATATTTTTCTAAAGCATCCTTTATTTTCAGATTGTTAAAATATAGGTATTTAAATTACGCAAAATTATTACACGATTAGTTTAAAAGCGAAGTGTCTATTAAAAGCACTCACGCCACGTTTGACGGTACAATATTTATAAATTTAATAATTTGAAGCGCGAGCTATCGATACGTTGGGGAATTTTTGCATGGAAACTATTATGAGTCGGTCGGAAAGTCGATTACCGAGTGGTCAGTGAGAGGCACTTAGTCGCCGGTCGTAATCTCGTTACATCATTTAATCGATTCACCCGGAAGGTAGAAACAACGATACGGTGTATCAGTTTAATTTTATCTCACATAATCACCTCCAACGTTATAAACAAGACCTGCAACTTTTAATTTAACACTTTTATCATTAGAGAACTATATATTTTTAATATATTGCAATTAACAGGATTTTCTACCGCCAGTGACAATATTTTTCGTTACTCAAATATATTTTTTTATTGTAATATTATCCATAACAACTTTATCATTCCAACATAATATAGTAAATTGGTAGGTCATTGATAATACATTATACAATAATGTACCTCATTTTGACGGTGACTATAATTTATTACAACGGCAACCCCAAATAACTGTCATGTTGACATATTTTTTGAATACAGAGCACACATCCAGAATATGTAACGAACACAATAACTTGCAGTATTTTATAACGAGCTAATTATTCCGGAGTGTGGGCATGTACCGTAAATACGTTAAGTAAACATGTATTAGCACCGGTCGTTGCAGTGTTTGTGAACAGCCTAAAACAACAACGTGTGCGGCCACAGACTAAATTTGTTACCGGTCAAATGCTGACTCAACACCCGTTACGTACAAGTGAACGAAAAAATCATATTATCATAATGATAATTATTAATAAAATATTATTGATATATTCAGAATATATTTAAAATTTTAATGATATCGAAATATTCCGTACATTCAGTATTTTTATATTATTTCCGTTATTATTATTTATGAATGCGAGCTTCTGTCCGCGACGGTACTGATACGTGACTTTGCGTAACTTAATTGATAGCGTTGAATACATTAAACATTATTTTGTTATGTTCAATTAATACAACGAATTAATTCAACATATTAAGATATTATTTCCACCGATCTTTATCTATATTTAAATACATTTTTCACTTGTGATATATTTAATTTGGGGTAACGGAAGGGGTAACTTATTTAATAATTTGTGAGTCGGTTAAATAAAATATATCAAATTAATAAAGAAACAAATGTTTAGAGACATTATAAAGTTGAAAAGGTTGATAATCATTATAAGATTGTATTCTTGTTTTTAAAAAAAAATGTAAAAAGAGACTAAATTCGTGTGATAAGAGAAATGCAACATATTATTGTTGTATGTTTGTTTGTCCTAAAAGAATAATTTCAATTTTATATCTCGAATGTTTATAAAATTGTTTTATCAGAATAATACGCGCTGGCAAATTTCCTTTTAGTAAGTAATGATATTTTTTTTATTATTAATAATTAAAAAATAAATAAGATTGTTGGTCGCTGATGTGAACGTTTACAGTTGAAGCCTAAACAAATAAACAAACACTCATTAGGATTCACGTGATCGCCATCTGATATCAACGTATTTACGGTCTGATTACAGCTAAGTCAACTCATTATTCATGTTTGTTCAGACATATTTGATCGGGATTTTTTCTATTTATACAAAATAAATTATCTCAGGTATAATATTAAGCTAATATAATATACAATATATAACACATACAATTACATATGTATATACAATTTACAATCTATCATTATTACATTAATTTGCGGTGACATTATTGCTACGTAATGGCAACACTGTGTGAATTCGAAACAACATTGAAATTAATCAAAAAGAAATGTCAAATTAAATCGAAATTCCCGAAAACCACGTATGCATGTATTGTTTAGAATGCCGCCGACGACTGCATGACTGATCGCATGCACGTGCACGATGCATGTCTCGTTTGCTGATCGAACTTACACCGGTTTACTAAACGTATGACGTTGCGAAGTGAATTTTGATACAGTTTTACTATTGCTCCCCAAAATTTCACCGTATATATATCTATCTGCGAAAAACATGTTATATCAGAAACGTATACATTTATATGCATATTTTTTTGATAGATGAATTTCAAAAATACTTTAAATTTATATATTCTTTTAAAAATCACTTCAAATATATAAACATAGATTTAATATAAATAAATTCATTTAAAATTGGCTGAAACACGGCTTGTACGATTTCGACAACCAGCAGTAGGCGTCTTAGATTTACAATTATATGAGTCTAATACTTAAACAATGTAACATCAAGCTCGTTATTTGAAATAATGAATTTATTGCTGGCAAAGGGTCCACTGAGGTCTGTTATTCTTGTTTCAAACAGGGGTCAGCCACTACTGGGAATAGTCCTTAAGTTTTTGATAGTTTGAGCGGCTTCGGTATTTACTGCTCAAGTTTTAGGGTCAGCTGGTGAAAGTTACACTGATCTCAAGAGAAAACGTGCACAATGCTTACGTTACAGAAACATAATTATAAGAATATATGAAATGATTTCAATGATAATCAAATTTTAAGCAGTTGTAGAAGAGGAAAATATGTGACCGCTTGATTCGGGGTTTCATTGTCATATTTTTGTTATATTAAAATATTGAAAAAACCCATAGTTTTTTCAAACGCGAACGCAAATCCGGATGAAATATATAATATATATGTGTGTAACTTATTATATATAATATAGCACATTTAATAAACAAGATAAATTGTAATAGCAAACATTCCATTTCACAGCCGAGCACAGATGTATCAAAGTCTTTAGCCGTCAGGTAAAACTTGGCCTGAGTTGGACGGATATCAAAGTAGCGAGTTATTCCGAGTTATGTCGAGTTATTGCTAGTTATAGCGAGTTATGCTTAGTGTATCAGACGTCGACTGGAGTAACAGATTCGAGCCAGTGTTGTTGCACGAACCACTTTCAAATTCAATTAATCAAACTTAGGATTAGTTCGTCTTTGACGATCTGTAGCCAGACGTGACTGTCTTGCCTAATAGTCTAATATTTAATATTGATTGGAATATTAATCTATAATAACCATTCCTTTATACAAAACTAAAAGCAAGTTATTCTGTCCTAAGATTACTATATAACTAAACTTCCTACGTTCTTGGTAATGATAAGTAAGAAAAAGTAACAAAAAGACTGTATATTCAATTATATTGTTTAATTATGTAAAAATTATTGTTTATTTAATGTTACTTATTTTAATATACTATGCCTCTGCCATCGGTCACTTACCAAACTAAAGGCTAACAAGTTAATACGTAACGGATAAGGCCCGCAGGGATTCGAACCTCGGACGTTCAGCGAGAGATTTATTCGAAGGCTATTTCTAAATACCGTCGGGATACCGCTTCTAGTTTAATCCCGCGCTTCTAGCCCTTAAGCTCACTGAATTCTCAGTTTAAATGGTAGGATTAAATAATTGATTGTGTCTAGGCACATATTGAATAAAGATTTCGTAAGAAACTAAAACTATTACTCACGAGAACACAACTATGATACTGCAACGCAGACTGAAGCGAAAGAAAAATAACAATATCACTGTTGTAAAATGCAATCGCAACAACAAACAAGAAAGGCTAATAAAGACCGGCACAAGTTTCGTGAAGTATTTCTTTCTCGTTTCTGAACGGAGTTCCGAGTTTGGAATTTCCTGAGAACAGAGAACGGAATTGTGAACGACTTCCGTTCGAATGTAGTGGAGCTCGGCTGTTCTCTAACGGATTTGGATTCTTTTAGCTTCAAGCCATTCGTGAGTCATTAAGTTTACAACTATCCTGCTAGCATGATTCATTCAGAAAGTTTTTATTGAGAATCCTCGTCATATTTATCGCCTTCTATAAATTATACTGTAAATTTATTTGCTCCTTCTGTTTTACAATAGCAATAATTATGTAAGTAAACAATCGGAACAAACCACTCGATAGAAAACAAATCAATCGTACTAAACTTAAACAGGGTTCTGAGCGACCCAAAACAATCCCGTACCAATATTGATTTCACTTTATCTAACAATATAATCAACACAAATTTGTCCGAAGTTTACACAGAAATAAGATTAATGATTAACCTGGTTTGAACTGTCATCAAACTATTCCGAATTTGAATAATTTATAAAATACAGATAATAAAACAATTAATGACTCGATAAATATAAAGCCTAGAAATATTTAATATTGTCAGAATGCTGTGTTATAATAATGTATTGTTCATTGTTTGAAGTGAAGCAACAAGCGTCCTATGTGTGTGTTTGTGTGTAGGAGGGAAGTGCCTGAATGCCTCTTCTCGTCAGTGTTATCTCAACTAATTTCCTTCGTAAACAATTCAATCAATGTTCATTTATGTCGTGCAAACTTAGAATGTCTCATAATTAAAATACGTACACATCACGCAGGCGATTTGTTTACGATTAAAATATATATTAATTTCGATTTTATAAGTAATTTTAATAATAAGGCATTTGAAGTTGTACATCTTAACTAGTAGTTACGATTACAACAGAAAAACTGCAAATACATAACGTACAACTAACCTAATAATGCAGTCTGTCAAATTTCTAATAACTAACGAATATTTGAACAAGCTGACAAATAAATTTATATTCGCCAAAAAGAAAAAAAAACAAACCGCCATATTTAACTTTCCAACATTCGTATAATAAAACACGTTAATGGTTGATACAAATTAAATAAAAAGCGAACTTTCCAGAACGTATGAAGCACTCGATGCATCGCCGACATCGGCCCTAAAATTTTAATCCAACTGAATATTTTAATATCGCATGTAAATCGTACAGTAACCCTTCAGCGCACTTTATAACTACACTCGTTACGTTATCAAACACTGGGAACGTCGGTTTGAAGTTACCAAATGATTTTTTTTTCCCCTTAAAAATTGCGATCACGTATCTAATATAGTGGAAACAATATTCCTGTGACCGGATGATTCCCGAACAGACATTCCCTACCCGTATTATGGTACATCTAGCTGTGATTGCTATGAAATATTGCAGAATCTATTTCACACTCAATATTTAGGACCTAATAAAATATATTTAATACCAAGTGATATTACGAAACCGAACATTTTAAGTATACGTAGAATATATGGGATGTTATGAAGAAAAATCAGTTTCACAAAAATTTATAGGATGCTTTTATTGGGATAGAAATAAGGGTGAAATGAGCTATGTTAAGCAGCTGATCTTTTATGAAGTTCATTAATTTATTGCCATCATTCAAAATATCTTAACAATAGAACTATTTTAAAATATATATTTTTAGCACACGCAACATTTCATTTTGCCATTTCTGTTCGACGATAACAAAATATCGCTGTTCTAAATCTCATATATCGTTCGTGGCAGCGTTTTAATGCTATTAGGGGTGTTCGAAAACCGCATTCCAATATAAAAAACGCCATTAATCTATGGGTACTTATCTAAGCCATGTTATTTAATGACGCGTCATTTCGCGGTTATTTGTAACATTTATAGCGTCAGATATGACATGATCGAATCGATAGATATCTTAGTATTTTATGATGTCGATAACGTAGTCTCCAAAGTAAATAAACAAACTTCTATATATTATATATATAAATCACTTAACACTAGAAATGGGAAGGTCTACGAAAACTAATATTAAAGATTATTTATCTCTATTGAGTGAGAACTCAAAATTACTGAACTACTTTCTTTTTCTCTCTAACATATTGTTTTACTTTGCTTTATCAGTTATAACAAAAATATTATATTTTATATTTCAACAACGTGTTACATATAATAGTATTATTTTTAAACATATTATGTAATTATGTTTATATTAACAAAATGAAACTAACGTAATATTGATAAAATATTAAAAAAAATGTAAACATTAAAGCTGTATTTTATTGAATGTTTCTGAACGTTATCCTAAACGTCAGACGATTTGCATGAAATATAAAGGTGACCGCATACTTGGTTGTTTATAGCGGTCACTAGACGTTTTGTTGTATCCCCCTTTAAATTCCAGCTTTAGTTCCTTTATTGTCTTGCTTTGGAAGCATATTTATTGTAAAACAAAGGGCTTGTATTATTTTTCATTGAAAATATTTCACATTCTTTATTTAATCGCAACTTTAGCTTTTAGAATATTATTGGTATGAATTTAGGTAGTTATAAAATTAATAAAACGTGATAATCTTAAGACCTACAACTAACATGGGAAAAAAAACATTTTATTATATTTTATATTATATTAGATCAAAAATCATCAAAACTTTATACATACGTTTTAAGGTTATTGGTGTACCGACTTCTATTATGAAATAGAACACAGAAATTTATCTATACGTTAATATGTCTATAGTAATTCCTCACATAATATGTAAGTGAATATGATACGAGTTAATAGAAAATATTAAATTAATCATAAAGTCCATAATTCCTGAACGGATACTTGAATTTCCCGCCGTTTCGCCGGCTTCGATTATTCGATTAGAAGTCTGTCAATTGAATGTCATTTAAACAATGGTACTATATCATTCTTTCTAATGACGGCCATATTGGATACCGAAGTGGAATTATTAAAAAAGCATTTAGATGTGGGGCAGCATCATGATGGATGGTCTCTCCAATACGATCCATTTCAATTTCGTCCCGTCTCTTTATAAAGGGTGAATCCCGGGAGTATGGTAATACGCTTTAAGTCTTCCGTAACTGGTTTTGTTTCTAAATTACAGACCGCAAACATTTTCGTCGGCGTTACGTTTTTATATTAATATATTATAACATTACTCACAGATAATAAGGAATGATGAGAGCATAAATCATATCTAGTCAACGATTTATATTGCAATAAACAGCGAGGGAATGGGATCGTAAATAAATGGTATTTAACTCTTTATTGGACGTTGTTTTATACATTGCCAGTATTATTTAAGTAACGTGTAACATTCTGTGTATCTCTATGAAGTGTATTGTTTATATATCAAAACATTATATGTTTTGTCAACAATAAGGAACAATAATTTTGTTTAAATTCCCTGATCTGATATCATTCATATTTTAATCAATTCTTTAGCGTATTTAGAATTTATTTATTCAACTAAAAGTGCAATAACTTGAGGTAATCCATTTTGTTTCTTATATTCAATTATGCAACGGGTACGTTAACGTAATTTTTTTTTTTGTTTTTGCCGTAACAACCTTATTAATGCAATTTTTTTTAGCCGAATTATTACGAATATTCATATGCAGTAGATTTATTTTCGGACGACGCAAATTTGATCATTTCTCCGATAACAGGCGCCAATTAAAGTGTCGGTGATCATTTTACGTGTCGATAGAATTCTCACAATACTTTGCCTTCTGTATCAAATTCTATTCAATATTTGCATTTCAATGAATTTGTAAAATTGACGAATTCTCTTGCTTTAACACAGACCAATAACTTTTTAAGGTAAAAATTGCATCATATATTTGTAAATGTTTATTGAAGATAAATAAATAAATAATCTACAATAGAGCGTTATAAAAATATTCCATTTCTTTTAAAATTTCATTAAAGAGCCGCGTAAGTTTTCATGAAGAGCGAGTTCTCACTTTGAAATCGTTAAGTGTGATCGTAGACCGTCTACGGCGTGGGATGTTAAAAACCGCGCGTTAACATAGCGTCGCTGTATAAAATAACCATCTGCGGAAACCGGCGCTTATCCCCAGAAAAAACTGTCTTTGTGAGGATAACTCGCTCTTTATCCCCTCTTATGATATGTTTATGTACTTTGAGATTTTATGTGGACGTTCTAACGCTGAGCACGATTTTATTGGGTTTATAGAATTTTATGACGCAATATCCCATGAAGTGGCCGCTGCTTTTCATTGTTTATTGATTCGGATGACTCGATGTCTCCGGACGTACGTTATTCTAAGGTAACATTAAAACAAACATGAAACACGTCGTTAATACTATGCAGTTTAGTAATCAAAGTGTAAAGCAACGCTTTAAGCGGGCTTTAACAGTTTGACGGCGCACTTAATGTATTTATACTGGGCAACGGGCAGCGGCATCTGTAGCTAATGATATCGCCGGACCCCCTCACCACCTTCCGACCGCCTGACCCCCTTCCGACCCCCAACCCCCGCCAACCCCGCCGCCATGAGCCGATCATTAGTTAAACACGCACAACGCCCGCATGTCGCAAGTTTATCTTTGGCTAAACTGTAGGTATGTCGAGTCGATTAGCCCTTTGATCAAATAATCTGACGATAAAATGGGGTTTGTCGAGGAAATTTAATTACATTAAATGTCATTGTTCGGGTGCTCTGGCGGTGAAATGGCGCCGTTAATTCGTATAACCGAAATTACTGATACGCCGTACAGGCTGGCTCTTTTGTGTGCGGTCGAATTTCATTGTACCAGTAGTTGTGGAAACGTATTGTTTATTTGTGTCCCGTTTTCCGCGAGCTCACACTGGAGTTTGAACACAAGGTGTTTGAAATTTGAATTATATAAAAACTTTGTAGTCATATTTTCATTGGAATACCATCCAGCCACGTGTTTACTTACGTTAATATGAACATGCTAGTATACATTGAAGATGCAAACCAACCTCTGTGGCGGTCACTCGATTAATACCAACATTAATCTCACCGGCCCCGGCCCCGGCCCCGGGCGAGGGAGACCTAATTTATATCCTCGTTTTAACAATTGATTGCCGTCAAAACGCTATTTTGTTTTATAGCTGCAACTGTACTACACTTAATAATGACGTACGCGCAATCCTATTCCGTGTGTTCAAAAAACTTCAAAATATTTTAAAAATAATCAACCCTAGATCCTTAATGCGTTACTAATTTATAACTAGAATAATTTTTATTTTATATATCACTATAAAAATATGTAAACTATTGTTAAGTGGTGCCCTCCGTGCTGTACTTATTATATTGTCCTTAGAATTGTTATTATTATTATTTTTATGACTGATTATAATTAATTATAAAACTGAAGCATTGTAATTTTGTAACATTTAAGTGTCAAGTTGTAGTTGTCAAAAAACTATAAATACTGGCTTCAGTCATTTCGTAAGACATAAATGGAAGTAACGCCGAACACTGAAAAACAAATCGGAAACTGTATCTCGAACACTATTTCATATAAATTTGTATATTTTATATAAAATTTACGAACATAACCACCGAGCCCCTGTTAAAATAAATATCAACGTCATAAAAACGCTTTGACGAACCTATAATATTTAAATTGCATTACATCTAAACCCGGCCTAGTGACGTGGTACAGTCTGGTGCAGTCTGGTGCGGTCTGATGTGGTCTGGTGCGGTCTGATGTGGTCTGGTGCGACGTGACTGGTCTCTGGTGACGGTCGTCAGGCGTGCGTAAACAGTGTCGCTGACGTGATTCTCTGTATTAATTCAGACTGCGGACTGATTTTACACGCAGCTGACACGCTCTACGGCACGGCTGAGATTGACTGTTCCATAAAACTCAAGATACAAAGAAATATAAACAGTTAATTGTTTATTAACTTCTATACTTTCTTAATAAAATATTCATCTATCATCGGTATTTAATAATCATTCCAAATATACAATATATTTCAATATGTTAGTCTCTCTTAATACATCGGACGAACAAACTTATTATACACAATTTTTATTTATTAGATCCTTGTAAACCAAAAAATATAAAATAAACAATAAATTATTATATACGTTAGATTGTCAAATATGTGTCATCAGAAACTAATTATACAGTAGAGCTCAACCCTAAAATTATAAATTCGAAGTTGACACAGGCTCCGAAACAAAACTAATGTTGAATTAATTTTCAACTTAATTTAACAGAACAAGCATCGAGGGACGAATGTTTTATATGAAAGCGATAAGACCATCCTGAACAAAGACAAATAATATTTAACATTTACAATGGGAATTATCATAGCATTGAGGATTCAAATGTGCTCGTACGTTTTATGTTATTTCGAGAGGATTCCGCCATTTTGAATGACGTAAGAAGTTTGCGTTCAAACTTGGGTACTTAACGTAATTTAGTTATGGAATGTTTTTTTTTTTACATCCGAATACAATTTTCGTAACGTCGCATCAAAGTTGAGGTGAGAGAGAAAAATAATAATCAATAAATATTTTTATTCAAACGAAATTAAATTAGAAACTTTAAAAAAAATATATCTATTAATCTTACCGCATTTGAACTGTTGATAACCTTTCAAATTTTATGCATTTTTTTAAAATAGAAATAGGTATTTATTGAAACATATATAAATACATAATGATATTTATACTACTTTTTGTTTATATTTTGGCTGAATTACTGTAAACGTTAAATTTATATATAATCTAAGAACGGTAAGAGCTTCAAAGCTTAACGAAACGAATAATATTAAAATGATGTATCCAACACACTAACTGAAAGTTTTCCCGCCCGTGTGTTAGCCCGCATGACGCACTCACGCTTAGATGACTTCAACTACGGCCGTATTAAAAACCGTACATTTTATATAAATATCCAACTTATACTATAGATATTTGACAAAATTAAATTCTAACTAATCTATAAAAAAATATACAAATTACCTTGCAGTCATTACTGAAATTAGAACTTAATGAATTCCCAAAAAAAAAATTATTCGTGTAACAAAAATAATTTCAGTGTCGTAACACATAAAAAAGACTCCGATATATATATAGAATTACATCAATAATATTCTGATCGATACATGTACGGTACGGTAATTAAAGGGACATCGTCATATCACTGCCAATGAACAAACACGGGATACCAAAGTTACAATTACACTCGCACGGCCGATATTGGACACAGTCGAAGGTCACAATAATTTAATAAACGTCAATCCCAGTCATATGAATGAACGTGAACATAGATATTATAAAGCAGTTGATGAAATGTCCACAGATAAAACAAACCTCACCTAATAATAATTTATTAAAAATTGAGTAAAATATATTTTATAGCCACAGTTTTATTATTCATCTATAAGTGAAATAAATTTTGCAAAATATTTTTCATAATGTCCGTTAACTTTAATAATTAATTCATAATAATTAATTATTATTACAGTATAAACAAACAATATATCACAACAGCACAACACCAAGTTTGTCTTACCTCAACAGACATATATTCTCATTCTGTTATTAATGAAACTAATATGATTAGTTACGCGCCAACTTAGTGTTTGTCTTTGCTAATATTTCGTAAGCAGAACGAACTACATATAGATATTAAAATACAGAGGTTAATTTAATACGAAATTAGTCAGAAATGTTGAACGTTAATAAACACTGTCTCAATTTTATTCGTGTAATAAAAACTATATCTTTTTTAACATAAGCTGTCTATGAACGGACTGAAAGATGACTTTAAAAAAAATTTGATTATTTTTTAGTTCTGATATATGTATTTTATTTACGTGAAAAAAATTAATTGTTTCGATTCGTTATGGAGACACTAAAATTTAAATTATTATATATATTTTTTTTTTAAGATTATTTCTTAATGGATTTTATCTATCTTACTTGTTTTTTTCGACTTTACAGTACTTAGTACTTACCTACATACATTCCAGTAGTTTAGAATTTATATAATAGTTTAAGCAGATATATCTTCGTCGAGTTGATGCACACGAGTCGAAATGAAGCTACAATTAAATGGTCGTAAATTTGAAGTTTGGGTCGGGTCACTCGGGAGTTCAGTGGCAATTTATCAATTATTTACGGTACGGTCGCCTGCCGTCACCTCCAACTGATTTGTTTATAAATAAAACTCTATCACAACATTACCGATAAACTTTATCATTTACAAATATACATTTACTCAGCTGTATAGATCTTCATAGAAGTTTAGGTGGAAACTATAAAATAAATCTTACCTAAACTTTTTAAACATATTGCTATAATATTATATTGATATCCTAAAATTTTTTTTAACATACCATATGAATAAAATAATTATAGCATAGTTAAGACATCTGTATTTACATTTCAATATGTTTATTTAACTATCATAATTATTATATATATATAAAAACATAGGGTCATGACCACGTCATCAGTCACTTAAGGGGTCGCCGGTGACTTGCGGTGGCCCCATCCATCTCAGTCCGCAGCAATTTGCTTACCCTTAAGCAAATATTTCCTCTCTAACTCGTAATTTGATATCAGCCATGTGATGTCACTATAAACTAGTCTTAGATATATAAATAGTGCTTATTTAAAACAATCGTCTTTATTTCGGACAATTTTGAGTTTTGTTATCAAATATTAGGCCAGTTTACGTCTTAAAACAGCTAATATATATTTTTGGTTTTCAGCTGACGTCATTGTAAATATTACCTAGGATTTTCTATGTACAATTAAATAATGAAAACCACTAAATACTTAATAATAGGCTACTGCAATCAGGAGTGTTTTTCTATTTCCATCTAAATCTGCATATTTAAGTTGTATGCAATCGTCTTATAAAACCAGCCAGCAAAATTACTTAAAAAAATAAAGTTGCCCCTATTTCGATAAAGATTTTGCAATTTAGTAAGTAAAAAAATCCGATAATAATCAAAGATATCGGCACAAAAAATTAATAAATGAAATACAATCCAATATTTATTTTCATTGAAAAATAAACCTGTATTACGGATAGGAAGTGGAGTATTTATTCAAAGTCTGCTTCCTCTTCCGGCGAAATAATATAATTAAAACTCATATAGTAATGAAACAAGAATGTATTTGTTTTATCAATATTTTTGTTATATTTATATAATGAACAATGTACGTTTGTAGGTCGAATGTTTTTTAAGTATCAAGTAGAGGACTTTCTCTTTTAAACCAGTGCATGGTAACTCTTAATGTAGTTTAAAATTTGCCGTTTATATAAGCCTTCGATAGCTCAGTTGGTAGAGCGGTGGACTGTAGACGGTCAATAGACATCCATAGGTCGCTGGTTCAAATCCGGCTCGAAGGAATGTTTTTGAAACAAAACATTAACTTTACACACAGTTGTAGAATAAAAAACATTTTTTATTTTTTATCTAAAACATTCGAAATCATTTTTATTTCATATAATATAATCAAACGACTTCCTATTTTTTTAAACTGTTACCACAGTTGTCGCATCTTCAAACAATGTAAAACAGTAAATTAACGCTCGGTATATATTTTTGTGAACTGTCCTCCGTCATCATCTGTTAGCGACGTCTTTGTGTCGTTGTTTTAAGAAAGATCTCTGAACATCAGGAAGGCGTTGAGTGTGACTCAGTTCATTGTTCCATAAATCCTTAGATTTATAAGCACTCGGTTTACGTACACCGCTGTATACACATTAAAATTGAATTACACATTCAAAAGACGAGATAATTTCGTGCATTTAGCCATAAAAATTTTAGCTCGTCCAATATATTATAGCAAAAGTGTGAGAAAATATATTTATAATATTCATTCTCATAAAAAAACTACCTGATGAGCAATATAAATTGCAAATAATGTATTTAAAATCAAATAAACATGATATGATCTTAACATGGATTTCATTAAGGGATGTCATCCGCCGTGTACGTCAACAGAAGTCGCGTATTGTCTTGACGGGATTCGTCACAAGGAGCTAAAATCGTAACAATAACGTACTAACAGTGACGTCTTTATAAATATTCATTTAAGTATACAATCGGACCGTTTTGTGAATTTCGTTTTGTTCAGAGACAGATGCTTTAAACGCGGATTATTAAGTTACTTAACTGAGCATTATTAAAATATATAACACAAACACCAGATGTCAGGATTTATAATTAAAAGTCGAATTGAACTCGTGTGTTTATGACAAAACGCAGAAAAATAACTTATTAAGTAACTATAACATTTGGTAACCCAAAATAAACGTAACGTTAGAAGTTAACAGAACATGCTTTACTTTTAAATATGTTACTTTTTTTACTCACAACACTTATATTTCTGAACTAACATTTAGTTGAACTATAATTTTATTTATTCCAGTAAACCACGCGTGATTAATACCTTGCATATATAGACGAACGATTTTTAATAGCCTTAGAAAAATATAAGGAGGTTATTATCACCTTCTGACCACCGATAAAAGAACCGTGTCTAGGAAATGCTTCGTGCAATAAACAGTGTTTGAAGGAACATTTTATTTGGCCTCTCTTCAGATAATTTTCTTTTTTTTTTTATTAATTGCCAAAGGTGATGAAGTTTAAATCCTTATCCCGCACATATCGTATTGAATTTTAAGCTTTGGCTGAATTAAAAAGAATATTTATGAAATATGTTTCAATAATGAAAATGCTTTGTTCCACGATTCACACTTAATTTTCACTAACTCTCACCTATCAGCTGTCAAACTATTTTTTTTTTCTGAGGATTGCAACGCCTTCAGCACAAATGGCGGCAAACACAAATGTAGCGTTCATTTTAAAACAGCTCATAATATGTAATATGTAAATATCAGAAGTTTGGTTTAAAGTACAGGCTACACAAGTATACCTAAGTAATAAAGTCAACCATTCATAGTGAGGTAACGAAGCGCTCTATCGCTGTATCTTCACAGTCGGTCGAGTGGAAGCCTTCTGCTCGATCACACGCGCTGATCGACGCACGTCACACTATAAAATACTACAAACTACTCATAGATTACAAATAGCACTCGTAATTTTCAGACAGAAAATATTAAAGAAATATGAACTACATTTAATTAGGAATTCTTTACGTTTTATAATTAATAACTATTAAAATTATTTTCTCAACATATGTACCTTTTCGAATATGAAAACATACATATATATTTTTTTATCATTAACGAGTCCCAAAAAAATGATTTTGTTCTAAATTAAACAAATATTTAAATTAGCGCAACCTTGTAGTTCCGTACGCTTGGCATTCAGTTATCTTAAAAACTACTCTTTGTCCTTCTGTCAACCTCAAAACCAAACTTCATTCAAACGGCTCCAGCCACTGACCCGTGAAAAGATAACGTGGCGACTTTCACACAAAAGTATGGATTCCATCAATAACAAACTGTCAAAGTAGGGATCTCAAACAGATTGTTTGTTAAATTCGATAAAATATACAAAATAGTTCTACGTTTCATTGCAATGAGGCATACAATGCTCAAGATAAGTCCAACTTAATGTTGAATTATGAAACATTACGGCCGCCATTAAATCGACATGCGAATCCAAACTATTGTTTACAAATAATTAATTGTCGAATACAACTGTGCCTGTTGATATTGGCATAATAAATGCTATAACATATCCGCATAAATAAATGCCATTCCGGCCATCGACTTAATGCCAATACGACGCAAAATGGACTCTGCCGTTCGTACTTAACTCGCACATATCAATGACAGCAACGACCATAGACTACGCCATAGTAATAAACGGTTAAATGGATATTAATTTTATTCATTGGTAATAGAGAATATATTTGCTTGGATTAATTTCAACGCGTGATTCCTGTGAAGTGTGTTTATTATGATAGGATATTGTTCTTTATTCCGTTATAAATAGGATGAATTCTCGCTTGTATAGTTCAAGTGTCGCCGATATTTATACAGGGTGGACGTAGAACGCGTGCCCGTGAATAATTCGTCTCTAACGGGCGATTAACGTCAGCCGATCGGTTTTTACACAACCTTTGTACGGCAATGAGTAAATATAGACGAATACCAATTTATAAAAGTATATGGCCACTATGTTTCAATATGAGCACATGAAAATTACTATTGAATATTATTTCATACAAATTTTCAACGAACAAAGCCTCAGTAAATATTATATGTGATTATGTTAAATTATCCAAAACCAGGTGAAATATTGATTTAATGAATACAAATACAAATTTATTTTAAAAAATATAAGCAAATTCAATTCCTTACAATTTATTATCGTTGTTTGTACTAACGTATACTTCTTTTCTATGGTTGTTCTTAGCCTGAAGATCCGTATCTGTAACTTAACATTAAATTTAAACAATATCATTATAAAATTTAATGTATTATTTCGCAAAATGTTAATTATTCAGCCAACGTGTCGAGGAGGTTTTATTAGATATGACAGAGGTTAAGTTCATATTTTTATATTTTTATCTAAGACTGAATCAATATCAGTTTAAAGTCTATCGTCCGGTTATTTCTATTTATATATCCGTAACAGGATCCCCATTAGCCAAGGATTAGTGGATGCCAAACGGTAAATCAATGAAGCCTGTCTGGTCAGGTTAATCAAATGTATCCACTAGGGCTTAGACACACATTGTACTGACCGAATATAAATAGACACGTAATATATATTGTTCAAAAAGTTTTACATTAAAACCTTTTTTGTTTGACAATGACAGCTTTAATTTTGTTGTGAAATTAAAAAAAATAATTTCATAGAGTATGTATTGTATCAATCAGCTGTTTAAATATACTTAAAGGAAAACATTTTTGAACAATGTTATATTACTTGATTATGACATATTGTATCGAGTTGTTTGATCATGTTGATAATTTAATTTTTTTTGGAACCAATTGTATATTTACACAATTTTATATAATTATCTGAACCCTAATGCATAAAGTGTACCGGTTTTCTTAAGCTATACATTATCTGTGAAGGATTACGTTTTAAAAACAAATCTCTCAAACGTTAACATAAATATTGTGACAGCATTCGTCGTTCGAACTTTATCATTCGTTTACAATTGCCTCATAAAATGCTATCCCGGAGACAGTGAAAAATGACAGACATCATTTCAACACCGTTTTTATGGGTGCAATTTCTTTCGTATGAAAATAAAAATCGGTTCTTTATAAAAACATCTCTTCAATTGTCATTCATGAGGGCGGCGAGCGTATTTGTCACCCACGGATCGCGTTCCAAATACAAAGAAATGTAATTTTAAAACAAAATCTCGCGACAGTAGAACCCTCACTAAAATAATGTTTTTAAACATAATATCCATACTTTGATATTTTTTTTTTTATTTAAATGAAACTAATATTTTCGGATTACTTCGCCTATTTAACTATTTTTAAGAACTACATACTCCCCACGTTCCGGTTACTTTGCAACACCCGTGATCACGGGTAGTCGAGATTCACTTCCAATTCAACTCGTCTTAGATCTCGTTTTTTGTAATTTTTTTTTGTTTTTATTTTATGCTAAAAATATTCTTTATAATAACCTCCATGGTTGTTACATTTAAAGTTCCAAATCAAAAATTGTTCTAAATTTAAATAAAACATGAGTTTACAATGTCATTAGGGTTGCAACCGATATGGAACGCCAATACGATTGTCAATAAATTCCAATAACGGACTGAAACCAAAGGGTACGGCGAAATCGGTATTCACTGCGTCGTCAAGAAGACATCAGCGGCAAAATATTATAATAGCATAATGGTGTCAGGTGCCTGTGTCGACTGTCTACCTACTGACAGAAATTAAAAGAACACTTCATCGATATCGATAAAAATAAATGTATATTCAAAGTAAATATTATTTAAGACAGATATAAACAATTATAGAAAAATTATCCAAAACAAATACTACAATTAATTTGTGTTTAGTCCATAATTGTATACATACATAATATTATGCAAACATAATTAACATATAAAAAAAATAAGCTAAATTAAAGACATTATTTAAAACAATAAGAGAAGAGAAACTATCGGCTTTTTTATTTCGATCATTTAAATAATTGTATACGATACATCACTAGTTCGTATACATCTGAGGTAACGTTATACTAAGCGGGGTTTAGGCGTGATGTGAAAGCAGAGACAAGCGAGTATCGACTTGACGACTCCGGTTTATTGTCCCGCACTCGGCTTTACAACACCCGAGCCACTACACGAATGCAAAATACCGAAAATACTATAATAAAACAGAATAAGACGAAACAATTTTATAACAAGCAAACGAAATGATTAACAATGTAAAAACATTTTTGTTTACATCTAACTAAACGTGAAATGGAAATGGCAATTAAGAATGAAAAATGATCATTTGGCGCCATAATTAAAAAGCCGTGACATGTTCTTGTGAGTGGTCCTCGGACTGTGATTAATGTCACTGTGACGGGCCTTTGTCATAACTGACAGACTATTTTTGTACTTGAGAATTATTATGATTTGACTTCTAATAATAACATTTTATTTCAAATTAATCACACCTACAAGTTTTGGCATGTATTTAAAAATAATAAATGATGTAGCTTTTTGTCCTAACGATGAAAATCTTTTCCGCCGAAATCTTTATTAAAAAAAAAGTTATCAAAAATATCATATTTATATATATATACACATATACAAATTGGAAGAATAATTACACCTTCTTAATCATTAAAGTGGATTAATTAGTAGCTGAGCAGGCTTATTTAAACAGTGTTTATATGTATACAGAATTTTTTATACGCCAGTTACACGGCGTATAAACATTTAGTACGCACTTGACAGGCTTCAGACTAGCTTCAACTAACTGAATGAATGCTAAGTCTCGTAATCCATATCACTCGAGTTTAAATCGCGGCGGGAAACGAAAATGTCAACTTGTAATCTATGTAATTAAGTAAATGTCAAGAGGGTTTGTAACGTAAGCGTATTTATGTGTTGTAAATGTCATAAATTATAAATAATTGTGCCTCGAATTCACCGTCATATTATAGTATCGTACATATTTTGACATGTGACTTTTTTCTTTTTTTTTTATGTTTATTTTTAATCTGCACTAGTGTACGCAACAAAAATATAAATAATCTATGGGTTAGAAATATTAATATATTTAATAAAAACCAAATGAAAAAGTAGTATGAAATATTAAGAGGACACATTTGGAGCTACAATAAGCGAGAATATATTAAAAGCGAAGAAATTACACAACTCCCGACACTAAATGAGCACATTCAACGTCAGAAGGTAACACCCTCGAGATTCGCTGTAGACTTCGCGAGTTAACTATCACTAAATGAATTATTTCCCCTCGAGATGGCGCCTTCTATTGACAGAACAAACTTCGCTAAATAGTTTCGTTGCCGCAGCTATTATTGTCGTGAACTGTCTACCAACTCACATACAATACCTGGAGTTCGGGAGACGTAACTTCGGCATATCAGCAACCATCAATTCCCCCCTCACATGACATCTCATAGATACATTAGCTATAGATTGATACGTGAAAGGAAATATCAATATGACAAAGATTACTTTATAAAAATATATACGAACTTCGCGGTAACGTTAATTAAATAATAAATGAAGGTATCGATAAAATCTATTCTAGTTATTATTTTACATATCGTCTCTTGATAATACTATATATTTTAAAATAGTTTCAATCGAGATTTTATATGAGGCGACTTCTTATAGTTTTACATAGACAAAACTACATTTATGTAAGACTGCATAAAGAACATTTATACAATAGACATGGTAATCAAGTTGCAGCGATATTTTTAATCTGTGTGACTTTACGATATTTTTAATCTAACAATTATGCCTTGATCCTTTGGGAGCTACACCGAATGCTGGAATAGGTTATAGCCTACGTATTAATTTATATATTAATTAGTTACTACAATACCGTAAAGTTTAATCTAATCCCCGTTTAGTAGTTCTTGCGTGTAACAGCAACAAACATATATGTACATATATACAAAATTATCGCATTTACATTCATCTCAGTTAGATAATATTAATACAGATTATATAAACAATCAAAATTATAATCTGTGGTAGACATCCGGAATGTAAGGTGATGTGAAAACCAGCTCACTTCGCTAACCTCCAACATCCAATTAATATGATAATGTAAGAATATAGACAGCTTAGATGCAACTTGCGCTGAGATGCAGAATTTCTCACAGTACTCACATATAGAGACTACGTGGAGCTGGATTGAAATAATACCAATATTATTTGAAAGTACATTCTAAAACAGGAAATGATTATGTAATTAATAAAACGTAAGCGATAGTAATTAAGTTATACCAGAGACAAGTAATATAAAGTAGAATTAGCTACAGAAGCTCGTCACAACTGACTTTCACTGCAAAAATTACAATGCTTTTGTACATAAATCATTAATATTGATTTTTAAATTTGTGAAAAGTACCCTTATTTAGTTTTTAAGTGTAAAGTGGTACTGATATAAGGTAAGTATAACAAAAGTAAGTCAGTGAAGACAGTAGAACTCAATTTTGTTTATCCATTACGTTGTTCGGACGAAGTAATCACACCTTCGATAGCTCAGTTGGTAGAGCGGTGGACTGTAGACGGACAATAGACATCCATAGGTCGCTGGTTCAAATCCGGCTCGAAGGATTTTTTTGTTATCAGATATAAAAACAAATAAAAAGCACGATTACCGCCCAATCAATACAATTCGCAATAATTTTTTTTTAAACAAATATATTTTCGTACATTCAACTGTAAATTAAAGTAAGATATTTCACCACTTTTATATATTCTGTGCATGGATTAGATAAAGATGATAAAGACATATTTTATGAAATGGTATTCGATATAATTTACTTCAAAAATTTTACATTTTTTATCTATTAAGATTGTAACAGAGAAACCCGTTTGGCTTCTGAGCGACTATAATGACGTATGTATGTATGTATGTTACTTTCACCGTGTTTAATACAATGTAGTGTTTTAAATTAGTAGTATATAAGCCTTCGATAGCTCAGTTGGTAGAGCGGTGGACTGTAGACGGTCAATAGACATCCATAGGTCGCTGGTTCAAATCCGGCTCGAAGGAACGTTTTTTATTAATATATATTACAATTACTTGAAATAATAAACATATCTAGAACAACACATAAGGTGAGTTAATTTCAACAACAAAATACTAAGCGTAAATTATGTAGGTGAGCAGTCAAAGTCTGGCTTAACTGACTGGTATTAAAATATCCGTAAAGACACGTAACCGCACATAACTCTAATTAAATATCATACATTATTTAAACAGCGCGATGTCTCATAGCGATAAGCTACTTCCGACTCACCCTTCGTGACTAGGAAGGTTCTTAAGGCCTAACCGTTTGGAAAAACCTTTTATAGTAGACTATATAAAGTACAAATAAAACCAACTAAAAAATTGTCTATAAAAGACAGCAATGAAAATTACTCATAATACTTGATGCATTCGAGGCTCATTTTCTTTTACGTTAAAGACAAAGACTATTATGCCTAAACGGCTACAAAATTACCAGCCATTGAATATGCATAAAGAGAGCTTGATAAATTGACAGCTATCATAGTAAAGGGCAACGTAAAGATCAAACATAGGCCCGTCAAATAATTCATTGGGGCCCGGCACTTAACATAAGGTCAAACTGACATTTCCAACCACGCTGAAATGAACTCCAATTCATAGCTCCAGCATTGTAAGGAAACGCATCACGCAACTTAAAGGGTACACTGACTCATGTATGCTATCTTCACAGTCGTTATATTATAAAAAAAAAAAATCATTATAATTTTATTTCCCTATCAAACTATATGTACATAAATTCTCAACAATCAGAAGTCTGTTCTGGCCGTGGCTTAAATATTTATAAACAAGTTGGGACGCCTGATTTAATTAGTCGAGAGATTAACGGCCGTTTCACATGAAACGCATTAGCAACGCGCTATTCTTGAACAACTTTCAGATTCTCTGATATGCATACTTTTAAATCGCTATGCGATGTTTATGAGGCTTTATTCTTGACATATCCAACGTGTGTAAACCTCCTTATAACAGACAATATCAAACTAAAAACGTTGAATATAATGTATGTGACTCACAACGCGCGCCAACGAGGGCTGTAACTGACACTTGTTTTCAATCTATTGTTCATCAAAACCATTGAAAAAATGTAAACAATATGTTTTGATAATAATTCTCCCATACCGTTCGTGCTTCGTGGGACATGAAAAAGGAATGTCATGTAGGTATGTTTTGTTTGCTTAAAAAACACATTATATAATATATATATATATATAAATAATACATTTCTTTAACTCCAAACGACCAGTGAATGTTCTATTCTGCTGTCAAAAAATATAGCACTGTTTCGCGATGCCCTAATTAAGTAAATTCACCATAAAATCCCCCTTCCTTAGCAACTCGTCGTGAAATAAAACGCGAATACCTAATACCGTTCCACGGAGTAGACTTCTCTTGAAGTTAACGTCTCTTTAAACTTGGATTAAATTAATCGATCGAGAAGGATCTTAATTATGGGTTTATCTCAGCAGCAATGAGGATACAAGTTAATTTTACTCCAATTTCATTAGCGGACTTAGTAAAAGTTTCTCACTAAAATTCTTCTTTACCTTTTTCTTGCAATTTAATGTATAACATAATATATATATATATATATATATATTTCAACTTATTTCAATAGCCTCTGAATTTATTGAATTTTCTTTTCTTTGTTATTTTTTTGTGAAATTAAAATGTTGACAATGTTTCGTAGATCAACCGAATAAGACTGTCATTTTAAGTGAACGTAACACGAGATTACTTAAAAAAAATATATAACGACATCACAGACTTGTCATTAAAAATATATTACACAACATTTAAAAAAAAGGTCACTTATAAGTCTAATATATTTAATTTTAAAAACAGCTATAAAATAAACAATGAATATCTTTCAGACGACACCGTCTGCCAAGACGTCATCTTAACCGGATGCGAGCTGGTGGTCTGTCGTTCAGAATTAACGTTAATCCGCTAACCTGGAGTGTCTCCGCCATATTAATATTCATAATAGAGCTTGCATGTCATTACGAATAGCGTATAAACTTGAGATGTTAATTCACTTCGACGCACCAACGCTTTAAGATATAAAACGCTTTCAGACTTCATTACAGTATAATAATTTGCATATAATAAAATAATTAAATGATAAAATAATTTAATTTAATCTCGTCAGCGAGCTTCAAAGCATAGTACATATATTTAATATGTTTCAAATAAAATTATCCAATGTTTTGGTACTGTAGTCGTCATATAATTCGCGTATAGTATGACTCGCGTTTCCCACTCCCCGCGGATCAACAAACCCTAATTATGTCTGAAACAATGCTCTTTTATTTTTATCCGTTTTGTGCTCAATCATAATTACATTCCATCCAGGGATCCATTGTGAGTACTCGCCAGGTAACCTTTTGAAATCATAAGAAATAACGCCCCGGTGTACATTAACAAATCACTGGCTTTAGTTATATATATTATTAAATAATAAAATACTTTAACATCATACAGTTATAAGGATTTCGAACAAACATCACCAATAGGTCTGAGTTGATACAATAAAGCCTTTGAAATCAAACAACAGCTCAATAAAAGCCCTCGCAATTACCTGCGTCTCTCATATTTATCTTTTTCCCCGATGTAAATGCTTTGTGGGGTCGAACAATGGCCGGGGGTTGAGGGGAAGCTTTATAATTTTTTAATTAATACCACCGAAAATATCAAAGTCACTGGACTCGCTAGTTGGGAATGCTATTAAATTTCTGATAACTTTTTTATAAAGCATTCCCTACCGAATATTAAAAACTTTCGACTTTTTAAAAGCCGTAATTAAAATATAGATAGTAAATTGTTAATTATTTCAGAATTCTGTTCTCATTATGATTGTATTGCTACCCTTATTCTTCGGAGTAATTCTATTGGAAATCCGTGTCACTGTAAGGGGTAAGGGGTGCGGGCTTTGGAAGTTGTGGCGTGAAAATAACCCATTAGGAAAACCTGTAGGAAAACATGCTTTAAAGGATTTGCCGCTCAATCTATTCCGTTAATTACTTTGTATGTGCGGTCGCCATTAAAATATATGGATGAACGAAACAAAAAGGATTCATACTTTTATATCCGTCAAAATAATCAGGTTGCAAACATATAAAACCTTTTTAGTTATTATCTCATCGTTACATACCTTAATGTACTATAAGGTAAAATCGTCATTGGGGCTATTTGATAAAATTTTATGTTTCACAATGGCGAACCGAAATTAGCGTTATTAGCCCACAGCGATGTAAATTGCTGGAGCGATTTATTGGAGATAATTGATTTAATGCATCTCTTTGAGGCAATTACACGCGCTTGCTCGGAAGTCATTCAATTAAAAATCATCGAACATCCACGTATAATGCACTGCGGACCTTGTGAATATTAAATTTATTTGGACACGAACACATTACGTGGCTCAAACGAATTTAATTTTAACATAAACATAATAAATAATATGTTTGGCTCTAGGTATTATCTATTTTCCAAAAAAATCCTTCGAGCCGGATTTGAACCAGCGACCTATGGATGTCTATTGACCGTCTACAGTCCACCGCTCTACCAACTGAGCTATCGAAGGCTTATTTTGAACAAATGTTTTAAAATATAGTTACGAAATTTGGACAAAAACAATGAAAGTAAAACGAAGAGCGCTTAATGACGTTGATAAAGAGTTAAGTATTTCATATAACGTTTAATAACTGGAATTAAATGAATAAAATTAATATTAAACCTATGATAATATCGAATTACTATAAGTTTAACCTTCGTTCTTAGTATACAGATAAATTTAATATGATTTTTTTAGATACAGCATTTACAATATCATTTTTGTTTCAATCCTTTATATATTTGAAACTTAATTTTTATTATCTTACTTGAATTACATTTTTATTTATTTAATTAAATAAATTACAGTTCAGTTCTATTAACACTAGATTAATCGACGAATACAAAACACGGAGTACGATATTTCCTTCGTAAACATAGCACTAGATAGTATCAAGTATTAACGTATATGCATATAGACTGCATGCTTAATCCAAGTTTTACCCTGTCAAACTACATACCCAACGTTTCGCGTCTCTCATTCAATAACTTACATTAACGATATAATTTACGAAGTTTTATGTATATAGCGTGACGATGCCAAACTGCCTGTGATTAGTTTAATGCAAATCCGTGTACTGTAGATTTTGCGGAAATTATTTGAAAGGAGTCGCTTTATCGAGGCTGTATAATTGTTGGCGGGAGGACTATCTGACGATTGCGGCCATAAAATGTTACAGCCCTTTTGTTCCTGTCGGTTGGCGGTCGCTTGTAGTGTAATCAGATTTTCAGAATTCCCTTTACACTAGCTATCACTATAATTCCTCGGCAGATTGAATTTTTGACTTCAAAAATAAAGCTACATTAGATTAACGTATGACGAAACTCAATATTTAAAAAAATCCTATATATAGAAATATCATAAATTATATATAATGAAAGATTTAAAAAGTTTGTATACCCAAAAACACAACACTGTATGAATAATTTACTTGAATCTAATATTCACACGGAGCGGTAACAGAGTTTATACCTACGTAACGTAAGAAAAACATTATTATATCATGTTTACGTTACGTAAAGAGAACATTACAGATGAGTCTCATAGATTAAAATTAAATACGGTCATAAAAGAAATATTTAGTTTATTCGTAATATTTAGTTAAACAGTAATTCATGCATGAGAATTAAAAGAGGTAGTTACACAGTTGTAGTTATAACATCCTGGAGAAACATACATTGGAATACATATATAGAAATTTATTTATTTATTTAAAAAGCATTTTGTATATATAGAAATGAGAGATAACATTTTTTGTAAAATATGTATTATTATCAAATACGATTGTCAGGATTTTGTGAAAAAATCTCACGTTCTATACGCGCAACGCACCGTGATACGATGCGGCGATAGTGATGGGAAAACGGAATCGACATTTCTAAAATATATCGATGAAATTCAGGTTAAAGTATAAGAAGAAAATGCCGTTTAACATGAAATCATTATAAACATTTCAAACAATATGATTACGTATAAATATGACCATTAAAAAGTAAAAATAAGTTATGACACAATTAATTATTATTTTGTTTTTCATAAATATTAAATATATTAGTTACTAACATATTGTATCTTTCTTTAAATTGGTCGTTTTAAAAGTATATAAGATATTGCTCTTTTCACTAGGTTCAGACAATGTAATGGGACGAGCGTTTATTTAATTTAAATTCTCTAAAAAATATACATACAAAAAAACTAACTCATACCTCATCATTTTTTTACTAAAACATATAAATTTAATTGTATAAATATTTTGATCGATATCATTCTGGACATCACTGTTCTGATAAAAGCAAATAGGATTTGCCAATAGTTGAGGTATGTGGCGTACGAGGCCGGATCCCTTCTGCGGCCGCGGTGTCAACTGTCAACACGCTTTGTACGTTTGCATTCATGTAAATAAAACTTTTTACATGAAAAAATCAAGATAGAAGCCGGAAAACGATTACAACGCATAGAGAATTAATATCATTCTATTACCTCCATCAATATAATAAAAAAATTGTAGTTTTTTAAACTAACTTAATTGTAACAAAAAAATAGTTCTCGCATTTTTTTTTAGTCTTTTTGTTTGTGGTATGACTTTTTTCAGACTCTATTCTTTATTGTTAGCAGTACTCCTGTTTATACACATAATGTCGTATGTCATTCACGAGTAAAAAAATAATATATATGTATATAAATAATTATTTTGTGGCGTTCGTTCATTGAACAAGTGCTGTGTGTATTCAGAGAATGTCTCGTAGTATGAAAGAACAGGATATTTGTCCGATTTAATTGTCATATGAACACAATTGACATTGACATTGACATTTATTACATATATGTATAGTCTTTAGAACAACATAGACGTTTATGTACGTCACATTTATTAAGATAAAAAAATAGTTAAGAGGCATATCATCACACGAATTACCTATGGCACAATTAAAGCCTGATGTTATTCTATGTAACATATTTCTTATGAAATTAGATTTCAGGATTAAACAAAAATATCGATTATAAAGATTAAACAAATATATCGATCGAATATCGATTACAAAGTAAGGAATTTTACATTCTGTTAAAGAAGTTTGGGACAATGAAAAGGAATGTGACGGATCACATTCATTAGGAAACTGGGAAAAGAGAGATACCTGAGAGAGCATGCCAAAACAAAACACAAACTATAGATTGTCGATATAATAAAACCAACCAAAATAATACCACTCTAGCTCAACGAGTCGTTTAATTACTCCCCACTAATTTATTCCACATTGAAAACTGAGCATTTCATGGTACATTAAAATAAAATAAATATGTATATAGATAACGAACATGCCGCTGTTAAGAACCCGGTATACCTAAATTTGATTGCATTCGGGTATATCAAAAATATGATTAGGTCAGACATGGCAAAAAACATGGAAATAAAATATAAGTTTACATGACGCCATCGAAGAATTAGAACAGAAGATTAGACAGCACACTTAGAGCTGACTGCACAAAGTATTAGAACTTCAGATAATGATAAAGTGTGATTGGAGAGCCGCTGCTTAAGGTAATAGCAGAATAATTCAAAGGGTTTGCTTTGAGTTACAGCTTCTGTAGGTGGACTTTGATAAATTATATTATCAGTGTATTTTAGAACGATCGGCGACTGTTGACTGACATCGGGATCTTGCTAGTAAATGCAATCGCAATGACAGAATACAGAGCCTTCATAGACACCTTACAAACCATTATGAAAAGGAGGCTCGTAGATTTGTATGTTACAACTTTAGATCTAAAAGAAAAGAAATTTATTAACGTATAATTTCTTTGGTAAATTAAACTGTATTGTTGTTTCAGCAATGTGAATAAGACATTATCATATAGAGAAGACACGTCTAGCAAAAAACTCAGGTTTCTTTGCAAAAACTGACAAATATCTATTATCAATACATTTATACTATGGGGCATTTCTAATCCTTTTCTGAAGACCAACTGGGTGAACCCAATAATGCCTCTGCTTCCACTCCACTACCGGGGATATTAAGGTCTTCAATATTAAATATGATTTAAGCTACCACAGTTGAAAGACAGGAGCAGGAATGAAAGAATTTTTACCAGATTCGATAGTAGAAAATATAATTGTAAACCACAGTCATAAAGCGGGCATATTCTATTTGTATTACCTACAAATTACAGATTGGGTTGAAAATACTGACAGAACCGCCTTAATACAGTTGTACGCTACGAAATTAAGAAATCGTTGGCGGCAGATGACAAATAACAAGACCAACTGACAGACATTTTCCTCTCGTCTGCTCGTCATCACGGTTGCTGCAAAGTAACCAAAACGTCGGTAGTATGTAGTTTAAAATACTAAAAAACGCGTAGTAATCCAAAAGCATTAACTAGTTTTATTTAAATAAATATACGCGAAAGTCTTAGACATCATTATTTTATTAGTAAATACCATATAAAATCATCAAATAACAAATTGCTAAATCAGCATTATTACTATATTATTGCCACCGTTTTGTTTGTCTGTGTGTTGAAAATATATGATGTAAGTTTCTCGGGTGATTAAGTGCGTAGGAAATTAGTCTGCAACAAAAATACACCTTCGACAAAAACAAACGTGTGTTTCACACCAGCGGTTGTAATTTATCAGTCCAAAGAATAAAATAAAAGACAGGAACACAACTTGTACGATAAAATTATTAAAACAATATAAGTAATACATTTAATAAAGAAAAATCACGCAACAAGTTGAAAAGAATTTAAATAATTGAGCGGATTAAAATAATAAGGTGTCGTAAAAATACTTAATTACTAGATTCCAATGTAAATTATTATTTACATTATAATGACAAGTAAAAAACTTTCCGTACATAGATTCGTCTTAAAATGAAACTTCTGTGTTGCTATACACAAAAATTCGTAAAAATCGTTAATCTTTGCACAAAACCGTGGGAATACACCGACGCCGTGCGTTCCTTTCCACGTTAACATCTTATTCAAGGGGAGTGAAATATCTAAACGCGAGTCTCTTAATGTGCCTCATTTATTTCAGCCGAATCTCGCACCGAACGGCCGTAATTATTGCGTTTCCAGTAGGGTTATTAAGTTTTGCTTCGGTTGAAATGAGAAATGGCAGCATTTATACCGAGCTCAACTTGATATCTCGTTGCGAAAGGGTTCAAATTTAATTTTAGATCATAACATTATGATGTTATTAAAATAATTGCATCCGTGGCGTTGTTCCGGACGATTTTATTATATGATTTCATTTTATTATAATCTTTCTAATGCGAGTTAACATAACTTCCAAATCGATGAAAACTTCAAAATATAAACTTTACCCTTGTCATATAAGTAGGTATAATATATATATAATCTGTATTTAGAGCTAAAGAAGATTTATATTGAATCGTCTATACACAATCCTTATTGATTGCAGTCAATTTGTTGTTAGACGAAATATCACTACTTTGGAGAATTGATTCAAAGTGTAAACTTAAATTGAATTAAGTAACACTTTTAGCAAAAACTTATCAAAGACGCCATCTATGTATATATATATATATATATGTATTAATATCGTATGTATAGAAAATTTGAAGTACGGATTATATTTTTTTAATGTTAAGTACGTGACTAGACACCATAACACACAACGATATTAATATTATTAAGATACTTAAAAATTCTAATCACACGTGAAAGTTAAGATTAGCTCATATGAGGAGGTCGGATAATTTCTAAGATTATATCGGCTCATTGTCACGACGCGATACAAAGGCCTTATATTTTATGAGAGCCGGCGGCGTTAACAAATTCCTAACTTTGTTAAGATAACACGGCGCGGCTAAGCCTTCCGACTTGCGGCTTTAACTTCGCCAAATCCTGCATAATTTGCTATGTAGAATTTTGTTACGAAATTTTAAGATAATTATACCACTCCTAATAGCTGTGTTTTTACTAGAAATTTAATCGTAAATGAAAAATTTATATATTTACGTGTGTTGATCATACG